>NC_137464.1:73511644-73682290 GCF_964235325.1 Thermobia domestica
GTGACACCTCACACCATAATGCCCGGTACAAGATCAAACTGGCGATGCAAAACGCAGGCGGTTTCTGGTGATAATCAGTAAAAAGTAATGAAACTTATCCTTAAAAATTTCTTTAAAAGAAGTGAGAACAACTTCCGTTCCACGTTGTGGACTTCCAGTAGACTTTGAAACAATGGGCTTTTAGCGCTGAAACTAAAATTTGTAACTTTCAGTTGCTATAGAGGGATAAGATCAGAGGTAGACGTTCTTTGGGAGCTAAATCAAGAACAAAAATAATTTATAGCTATGTTTCACAATTGTTACTACATAGGAATCAATATTGAAACTATATTTTTTACTAGCTGTACTACTTCTGGTTTCTATAGAGGAATAAAGGTTGAAGTGAGACTTATTCATGAAATGCTAAATCTACATAAGGAAGCCATTTCTCCCTATATCTTACCATCTTCGCTCCCTGGAGATCAAAATTGAAACCGGAAGTAATACTACATTCCTACCACTTCCGGTTTCAAGAGAAAAAAGTTGTAGATTGAAACTATTTTTGTGATATTTAATTCATATTTTAAGAACGACGTCTTCCTATCTATTATAACTGATTTCCCACAATAGCAATCAGTGTTGAAACCAGAATCATCCATACTTTGGTCCCACCCACTTTGGATAGAAAGATAAAATTAAAAATGAAGTTATTCTTGGGGCACTGAATCCATATCCAAAAGCCATTTGCCGATTCTGTTCTATGGAGATCAACATTAAAACTGCAACTGGAATTCTGCAACTTCCGGTTTAAGTAGAAAGATAAAAGGAAAGACGAAATAAATTCTTGAGACCTTAAATTGACTTTTAAAAAGTTATTTTTTCGCTATCTATTACCGTTTTAGCTCTATACGATAAACGTTGAAACCGGAAATATTTGGTATCTACCACTTGCGGCTTGAATACAAGATTAAAGAATGAGGTGGAACCTATCCTCGTGACGCTTTATCAATAGCAAAATGTTACTTCTCGTTATCTGTTCCACTTTTTGTTTTGATACCTGTCGACGTAGACGTACGTACGTAGCCGTTCCATACTTTTACATATTATAGTTTGGAAGTCTAATATAGTTCAGCAGAAAAGAAACATGGATATAAACAACCAAGAGAAATTACGGTTTAGACCAGCGTTTCCGAAACTTTCTGATAATGTCAACCCTTGTAGCAACTCTAATTATCAGCGACCCCTCATGAAATCTAGAAAGATTTTTTTTTTTTTTAATGTTATACACCATAAAAATTAGTGATAAATTACAATTTTGCAGCACTAAAAACGCCATTTGTTATCTCTTTTTTTTTTCATGTTGTATAGTATTTTTCTCGATTGACTATTATAAATATTCCAGGTGTGAGCAACATGATAAGGTTCAATGAAAATAATATGTCTTCCAGACGCCCAGTCAATCTCTCGCGTCCCCGGTGGGTCCGCGAATCACAGATTTGGAAACACTCGTTTAGACATTGTACAGTATTAGCCTCATAAATAATATTAGCAATAATAATATTGCTTCGAAAGAGATTATTCGAAAAGTACATGTCATTTGGTATTAAAAAGATGCACGCTAATCTTTTATTTTTCTGTCTTTAATGGAGGAGGAAGCCGCGTCTGGGGAAATATAGCCTTGTCCTACTTTCCTTAATAGCAATAAGCACGATACATTTCCCCCTTCCCTATTCAACTCGGAACACGCTTTGCCAACCTGGAACCGAACTCAATTTCCCTATTATAAAAGCACCAATCGACCGAGACATGAAGGCGCCTTGTCGACTCAATACACATAGCTTTGTCTATGTGGGAGGAGAAAAGCGGTTCGATCTAAATAAATTTAAGAGAAGTCTGTCTATTATTCGTAATCTATTCATAGCCTAGTTTCTTAAGCACAATTAACCCCATACCCTGTGTTAACCCACAATCTCTGCTGCGGCAACAAATCCAGGTAAACTAGCGTGAAAATCGATGCACACAGCATAAGTGGTATGGAATTCGCTGTTTTGGATCGACTTTAGACCAAAGCGTCAAACCCAACGACACTGCTAGCCAACACGAGATTCTATTATTAACGTGGCTGTGTTCAGCTGAAATTTCGAAAGAGCAAAGGTCGTCACACACACTAACACACACGTCGCATTGAAAACAGGAAGCATTTGCTACTTATAAATACTTTATTTTTAAAAAAATGAAGCTTTTAGTATGTCAGCAACACATAAGAAGATGCAGTTTTTATTACTATTGTTAGTGATAAAATATTTCATTTTAATGTGAACAGTATTATTAGATTTCAAACTATGCTATACAGTGGCGTACGCAGAATTTCACCAATATGGGTTCAAGGACTCGATCTCATATACTTTCAGAACAAACGTGATTTTATATATACATAGACATTATGGGAATTGTGCACAGTTGTTCTGACGCGTCATTAATGCCATACTAAAGACATTGACTAAGATATGTTTCCTGTAGTAGTCAGGCCTTTAGTATGACGCTAATCATACATCAAAATTTCTTAAGGCCCTATATGTGTATACATAGAACAACTCTGCCTGTCTGTCCGACTATCGATCTGTTGACAGGTAAAACAGGAAGGAATGGAGATTTCTTTTTAATTGATAGTTTTTAATATTGATTTTCATAGAGGAAGAACAGTAAGAGTTATCGAAAAATTATTTTCTAATGTAGATTTAGTGTCCCTAGAATAGATTCCATCTGCTCCATTAGTCCTATATTGACAACATATATTTCCGATTTTAATATCGGGGGCGCGGTGGCTCAGTGGTAGAGCGTTCACCTCTGGTGCTTGGGGTCCCGGGTTCGACCCCAGCCCCCGCCAAGTGAACTTTGTGGTGGACAAACACCGTGCTCGTGGGTTTCCCCGGGGTTCTCACGTTTCCTTCCACTTTTTTCATTCCACCATTTCACTCATCTCTCATCATCACCGTCTCCTTTAGCCTAACCGACATAACCGTGGAACGTAAAACTCAAAGATTTCATTTCATTTCATTTTTTCCGATTTTAATATTGGCTTCCATACAGGGAAAAAAAGGTAAAAGATAGAGAAATTATTTTGTGTCGATATGGATTCAACGTTTGTAAAGTAGGCTTTCATCTCAGCCTTTATTTCTCCATTGAAACCGGAAGTTGTAGATTGAACCACTTCCGATTTTCAGTATTGGATTCACGTAGAGTTGAAACGGTAATATATAGCGAGCAATGTTTTGCCTATGTGGATTTAGCGCTCCAAGAATATGCTTCACCTTCATTCTTACCTCTCAATTGAAACCGGAAACAGTACATCTATGACTTCAAGTTTCAATGTTGGATTTTATCAATTTAGAAGTCTGCTGTAGCTTCACAATGTGAAATATCCCCCCCCCCCTTTGTTTAGTTTGTATTAGTCTTTGTAGCCGTCCTTATTTAATCTTCAGTGTTCGTTGTGGATTTAGGATGAGAACCATTTACTAGTATAGAGCAAAAATAAAATATTTTCCTTTTAATACTACCACATCTGGTATTATTCTATTTCCAATGTCTTTATGGAAGATGATCTCTATCAAGATCCTGAGTTCTTGGCGCTATACGAAGTTAGAATGCCTATATGGATGAAATATTAATTAAATTTCAATAAATGTAAATATCTGTAAAAGAAGCCTTTGTATTTATTCTTGCATACTTATCCCAAACTTTTATTCCCAATCTAACCTTACACACCAATTAGCTTTCCAGTTTCTAGTTTTTCATAAGGAACTTTTATATATATATCATCTGCATAGTGTTATATCATCTGCAAACTGTACACACCTGATTATTCTACCTCCTACCGAAATACCATATTCGTTATGTAAGCCCTTCTTTACTGTCTCTTCTAGATAGATATTAAATAATGTTGGCGAGAGTCAACATCCCTATCGCACTTCTGTTCCAATTGACTCTCTTCTGTCATTAGTTCATACATATGAAGTATATTCTTTCGACAGAACATAAATTATAAAATATTATTGGCGACGATTGACATACTTTTTAGCACCAATAATAATTCGTTTTTCTCGAAAAGTAATCGTGAGAAGGTACCTCAAGCATTTCAGTTTGTTCGTTTCGATGTCAACCATCAATTTATATACTGTATAAGCTTTGTACAACTATAGATAAAAAAAAAATGAAAGTTAATAGATTTGAACTATATTCCACCAACCATACAGTCAGTAGCGTACGCAGGAATTTATTTCGGGAGGGGTCCAAACTCAATATGAGGGTATTTTATATTAAAATTACTAAAATTGCCCCTAAAATTAGGCTGAATTTACACAAAAGTCAAAATTTCGGAGGGGGTCCGGACCCCCAGGACCCACTCCCTTCGTACGTCCCTGCATACAGTGTACTTTCGTGTTGCTAGTGTCATACTGAGAGACTTGATGAGGTGATTATACTTCAGCTCAGTTGCATGGCTGTCGTGGAGCAATAATTTTCAGGTTCACAACAACAACAACAATAATAATAATAATAATAATAATAATAATAATAATAATAATAATAATAATAATAATAATAATAATAATAATAATAATAATAATAATAATAATAGAAGAAGAATATTTCTCGACTTTGTCCAAAACTACTCATTAGGATTCACACTCACCCACAAGAGTTTGATCAGCTTAGTGAGATCTACAGATTCATAAGTTTCATCTTTGGACATTTTTTCCTTTCGCTAAACACTAATATTATTGTAAAATGTATTCTTTTTAAACTAAAATGCCCTTATACAAATTTAGACTGTTTTTTTTTTTTTTTAACGACAGTTTGCCTTAAATATATGAGAATCAAAATGAAAATGTGTTCCTTATGTTGAAACAAGATGCGGGAAAAAAAAAAGAAGGAAATAAAAAATTACTTGCGATCTACTTTGATACAGTCAAGGCTATAGGATTTTGCCATATTATCAATTGAAAGTTAGTTCGTGAAAGGCAATGATTTTGATGATGTAATTTCACAAGTTTACACCTACTCAAGGCCATAAAAGGAAAGTTTTGATTGAGACAAGAAGTTCTTGATGTGTTAAAAAAAAATGTAATAAATAATATAAAATATACGAAGGTTTTGTGTAAACTGGGTGGAAGATAGTCATAGAAGAGGAAGATGTGACATTTTTGAGTTACTGCATCACATGATACTAACTCTAGCGGTCCCTGGCAGATACCAATTCTTACAGTAATCCTTATCTTCTGGTAGATACCAATAGAGAAAATGTAGTAATTCCGGAAGTTAGTAATTTAAAAATAAAATGTATTTTTGTATATACAAATAAAAATAAATTTAAAAAAAAACAACACAAAAGTTGAGAAATACCTTGGACGAATAAAATGAAACTAAGTATATTAATTAGTTTATTGTAAGTTTATTAATGACATTGTACTTTGTACATTTCTCTCTCCGTGATTTCTCGGCTAATTTTATTGCTAAATTTCACTTTTTCCAATAATGTAGCTTTAAATGTTAATTAACCCCTCCATAACCTACCGTTAATTCGCTCTGTTATTGTAGGTGTAACGCTTATATATCTATTAAAATGCTATAATACCAATTATTTTTTTAATAGTGAAGGGTTAGGGATTAGGGAATGCTTTATTCATCTTTAATTTTAAAGACTATTTCTAACTCTGACCATTAGAGGGTTACGCCCTCTCTTTGTCACAGATTTTAGTACACTATTGTTTAAAGAATTTGATGATGGTCCATGTGCATTTTCAAAACAAAGACTAAAAAAAGAAATCTGAATACAAGATTAGTGCAAAATTTAAATATGAGTGCAGAAAAGAACACATATAAAAGTGGTGCAACTAGGAAACTTTTTTTTTTTTTTTTTTTTTTTACTGTTTAAGAAAGTACAGTTTACTGTTTAAGTCTATATACTTATAGTATATAGACATTGAGATGCTTTATGAAATAAATATGATGGCGGTTAAAGATGAGATGCAGTGCGTGCACGTCACAATCACAAACATATTGTTAAGAAGAAAAATGCAGATTAGTTCTGTCTTGAGTCAGTTGAGGAAAGTCAATGTGCTCATGAGTCAAAAATTTGGGATATGGCAGCCTGATACGATGTGCAAGTCGAATAGCATGGCGCTCAAGTATTGACAAACCGTCATAGAACTTTGTAAGAGCGTTGCACCAAGCGATGTATCCAAAAGTTAAGATAGGCGGAACATTTTATATGTATTTACGAGCAGAATGGCGTTTAGGCCCCAATTAGTGCCTGTTAGACGGCGAAGAAGATTGAGCCGAATATTATTAGCCTTTTGAGAGATTTTCTCAAGATGAGCCTTCCAGTTAAGTTTGGAGTCGAATACAACCCCGAGATATGTGGCCGTAGTAGTTGGTTGAAGAGAATGATCGTTAAGTGTGACTTTAAGGTTTCGCGGATTGCGATGAACCTTGAAGCGGCGTTTCGGGGGTAAAAAGACCAGCGCTTGCGTTTTGTCACTATTGACAGTAAGTTTCCAAGTTTTGCACCATTGCATAAATCCATTGAGAGTGGATTGTAATGCCGTGCTGATCTGATGCATGGTCTTGCCAAGAGCTAGAAAGGCCGTCATCGGCATATTGAAATAAGAATACGTTTTCCGTAGGTTTTGGTATATCAGAGGCATATAGTATATATATTAGAGCGGGCTGAGGGCAGAACCCTGTGGAACGCCACAATACAAAAAGATAGGGTGTGAGATAGCAGTACCTATATAGACATATCCGATTCGATTTACTAAAAAGGAATATATGATACGTAAGTAGCAGATCGGGAGGTTTAGCTTCTGTAACTTTTGAATAAGACCATAGTGCCATACTTTATCGAAAGCCTTTTCAAGATCCATTAAGACGAGGCAAGATGGAAAGGCCTTGTTATATTGATTTGTTATTATCGTAGAGAGCCGAAGTAACTGATCGTTAATAGAAAACTATGGTCGAAAACCTGCTTGATGTATGGGCAATAAGTTATGCTCCTGGATATGTAAATGAAGCCGCTGGAAAAGAATTTTCTCAAACAGTTTACTGAAAACTGTTGTCAGTTGTATTGGGCGGTAAGAAGTAACAGAATGTGATGGTTTATTAGGCTTAAGAAACATACAGATTTTGGATACTTTCCAATCCGCAGGGTAAAAGCCGGTGCGAAGAATAAAGTTGTAGACTGTAACGAGTAGCGTAAGTAAAGAGAGTGGAGCTTCTTTTATTAGCCGTTAGGAAATATGATCGATGCCTGGTGCAGTATTACGTTTCTTATGAAGTGCGCGTTGAAGTTCATGTGTAGCGATTGGTGCTAAAAGAGGATGGTCGTTATCTATTACGTGTGAGAGTGATGGTTGTAAAGCTGGAATAGAGGACAAGTCTCTGCGTTTATGTGAATTATATGATATTGTAGGCGTGAAAACTGTTTGTAATTGTGTTGCAAAAGCGTTTGCCTTATCATGATCTGTAAAGAGAGGGACACCATTTTTCAACAGAGGGTACGATATTTTAGTGCTTTTGCCTGTGAGTCTATGGAAGGTTTTCCAATATCGGCTTGGTGAGGCTTCGTCGTTTAGTTTATTACACGCGCTGATCCAAGTGCGACGTTTGTATGCTGTGAGATAATTTGTAACAGTTCGGTGCCATTGTCTGTGTTGACGGAGACATTCTTCATTGTCGGTTCGTCTATATTCTCGAAATTGCTGTCGTGATTTCTGTATTAAAGAAAGATAGGTTGGAGGCAATTTTGGCTTAGACGGATAAAGTTTTCCACAGGTATAGATTGTTGAGCACCAGTATGTAAAGCGTCCGTAATGTGGTTGACAACATTGTACATGTCAGTTTCTGAATTTGGTGGTTGAAAATTGGAGACACGAATATTTACGGTCTGTCGAAATTGAGTCCAGTCAACCTTATCGTAACGGTGGATAATATGTGGCTATAACTTTTGTAGAGATGGCCGAATCTTTTTGATGGTTAATTTGATAGGACAGTGATCGCTTCCAATCGTGTCAAGAACTCTCACCTCAGAGTCATTTATAAGCGAGAGAGACGTGATTAGGACATCTGGGGTTGTTTGACTAGCTTGTCGAGTGGGACCAGGAAGATTATGAATGTGGAATTGTAGTGTGGTAGAAATAAAGTCCGTAAAACGTTGTTTCACCCTTGCACTTCTGCTATGGATGTTTATGTAAGCCATGATGATTATGTTTTTAAAGTTTTGAGCGATATATTCGAAAAAGGTAAAATGTATTGGATCACCAGGGCGTATATATATGGTTGCTATATTAACTGTAAGAGAAGGGTAGTATATAGAGAATAAGAGATGTTCAGGAAGGTTTGTAAATGCAGTAAGATTGTATTGTCGATAACGACGTTTGGGAGAAAAATCAATCAACACCCCTCCTTGAGCACGTGTGTGTATATCATGGTAATCGCAGCGTTGAAGTTGGTAACCAGAAAGTCGTGCAGAAGAGGCTGGTTTTAAAGCTGTTTCGTTGAGAGCTACGATATCGATTTTCTCTTCTAACAAAAGAGGCTCTAGAAGTACTTTATGTTGCTGAAATGATCTGATGTTAACGAAAAGTAAAGTAAGAGCCATAATGTATATTGCCACTGCCATATTAGTTTTAGACTTCTGTCTCTAGAGGTGCGATGTGAAAGTGAACAAAAGGTCCTGAATATGTAGCAGTAAAGTTAAGATTGAAGAGAGATTTGGCTGTTGATACGGGGACACGAAGAATGTGCTTGCGTTGGAAAGGTAAAACATTTTGTAGTACAATGGTGGTGTAACGAAAATCTTCGACAGTGAGAGGTTGAGCAAGAGATTGTGAGGGTGGTGTGTTTTTGTCAAAACTTTGTACCGGCACTGTAAGTTCTGGACGTTCCGGTTGTGTCTGAGGTTTCCCCTTACAGCGGTTGCTGTATGTTGGATGGTTTTCGTTGCAGGTAGAACAGTGTGGCTGCTGTTGCTGATTTTTGCTTGCTTTTGTGTCGTGAGATTCACCACAATAGCCACATTTAGACGGATTTGGGCACTGGCGAGTGAAGTGTGCGTTATAAGTTTGGAATTTCTCACACCGAATTGGCGAAGGTCCTGGAGTCTTGGAAGGCTCGACTCGATGGAGTTTTTTTATAGATAGGAGCTCCATGAGCCAACAAATAGTCAAGTGCTATCTGATCTTGGGACAAAATGGAAAAAAAGGGACATCTACGTACGCAACATCTATAACATGGCCCATTGTTATTTTTAATGCGGATGAATTTCTGGACCTCCATGCCTTCTTGTTTGAGTTCTTCAAGAACTTCTTCATCGCTGATTTCAGGTATTACTCCACGGATAACAACAAAAAACATGGGTGGTTTTCGTGGAGGAGAGGTTGTTTTGCCTTCCAATCAGCTTGTTTGGTTAATTTAACCGTTTTGCCAAAGATCTCGTATGATGCTTTGTTCCTAAGTGTGATACCGAAGTTCGGGTCTTTTGAATGGATGATAAAACCATTCTTAGTTTTAACAATGTTTTCCATACTAGCTCGGGGCAGATACTTGATTATTTGTAAGAAAACAATTTTAGGATGAGTATACTTTGTATCGAAATCGGTGAGCAGAAAAGAATAGATTGGTTCTTTCGTTGCATAGAAATTTGAGCCTGATCCAGAAGCCGTGTTCATTGCCGAGTCCATGTTAGTAGTTACAGGAGACCGAGATCTGTCCCGAGGTCGTTTGCTTGAATGAGCGTAGTCACTAGAATCAGTAATATCTCTGGGTCTACTTGCTCGCGAACTGGTTTGACTGCCCCATGAAAGGTGCCTGGTACGACCGGAACGAGACAAAGTTTCACGGTCTAGGTAGTGGAACCCACGTACGGGGGTAGGTTCTTGTGCATCGGTCCAAAGACCAGCACAACCTATCCGTGTCATGAAGCGATGATAAAGTGATGATGAAGATGATAAACATGATGATAATATTCCAAAAATATAAGCGATCCTCCGAAAGTGTCAACTTTCGTCAGTCCTCTAAATAGCGTATATCTGTGATGCTCACAAGTGCGTATGCTACACCTGATCCTCGCTAACAGATTAACAACTATAAGAGAGGCTGGGTTCTGCTTAAAAGTAAAGATGCGTCCTGAATTAAAAACGACTGAGCTTCAACTTATAACTTTGGCTGTCAAATTTTTCATTTACAGTTATATGTTATTTCACATTTAGCAGAGACAAACATTTTAAATGTGTGTACTTTATATAAATTATTTAAATACCCCTTTTTCATAAAGTTTATGTTTTAAAATTATTGTTCAAAGCCTTTGTATTATAATGAGCCATCTCCAAAATAATGCAAATGAACTGTGCTACCACCTTTGGAGTTCTTTTAGACTATATGTTTGTGGACGTTTATATGTTTGTGACCAATCCTTTCGACAATGAGATCTCGGAAACTACAGGCTCTAGAAAGATGACGTTTTCACTGATCGATTGCAAATTTTTCGTAGATTGTCCAGTTCTAATTGAATATTTTAAAAAACATGACCATTATTTCTTTATTACATTTTTATGGGTACACTGGAAGTGTTGAATTAAAAAAAAAAAAAAAACTAAAATATCATATCCTAACTATAATACATTCCAACATAATATAATTGTATATAGGGACTGCATATCTCTCCGGTGTTTGTTTCATGGCCAAATTATAATGAAAAACGAAGGATAACCATTTCTTTAGTCTAAGTTGAATCTTTATTGTTTGGAGTGTTTTGCCCATTGAACACCATATATAACTGACATTATAATTAATTGTGTATGTAATGTATTTGGTTATTACATACTGAATGCAAGAAGAAAGGATACACTTATCATACATGAATTAGATACTTCAACCGGAAGTAGGCTTAAATCTTGCAAACGGTCAGAGGTATTGAAAAAATCGAAAAAAAAAATCTTCGTTTATAGTATCCTTTATGATTTTTATCACGACGTCTTTAATTTTTGTCTGTAAAGGGACATGTACAGATGTTGTGAGGAATGGCAAGGAGATTTATGCTCATATGAAAATGATGCTCTGTGTAGAGAGCGCAGGTTCAGCTAGTCTATATATTAAAATGCTAGATTTACTGTATATTTTTGTTGTCAAGAAAAGTTTATATGTTTGTCTTTAATCCTTTCGACAATGAGATCTCGAAAACCACAAGTGCTAGAAATGTGCCGTTTTCTCTGATCGACTCCAAATTGTGTAGATTTGCCAGTTCTCATTCAAATTTTCAAAAAAAAAAAAAAAAAAAACTTGACTATTTTCTATTCCACATTTTAGGAGTCGTTTTGGCCGTATTTAATATTGCCACTAGAGCGTTAAGTTTGATACCCTTGTGAAAGGCAACCAATAGAGGAGCTACACATAGCGGGTTGATGGACATTTCAGACGTTTTGCTTTAATTGGAATGACAAACCTATTTCAAGCTGGCAATTTCGAGGGCTTGTGGACCCACAATGAGGCAAAATCGGATATGTAATTATAAGAAAAAATATTTGCATTTGGCATCATCTATTAGTTATCCAAGTTTGTCACAAACTCATCCCAACATTCTATATATTAAAATACAGGTACTATACTTGTATGTTTGTATAGCAATTCACTCCCTTTGAGAGTCTTCCTGTTCTTTACTTGTGTCCGTAATGGGCCTTGTACAGATATAGTGAGTAGTGGGAAGGAGATTCACGCTCATATTAGAACTGTGCATTGTGTAAATAGCTCAGGCTCAGCTAGTCTATATAAATGTCTCCAAAGAAAAGTTTTTTTGTCTCGATATTAAGCATCATATCCTATGAGTTATACATTCCATCACAATATAGTTGTACACAGAGGGTTGTATATCTCTCAGGCGTTTATTTCATGGCCAAATGATAATGAAAAACAAAGGAGAACCATTTCTCCAGTCTAACCTAGTAAAATGAATCTTTATTGTTTGGATTGTTTTGCCCAATGAACACCATATATAACTGACATTATAATTAATTGTGTATGTAATGTATTTGGTTATTACATACTGCATGCAAGAAAAAGGAAAACATTGATCATACATAAATTAGAAACTCCAACCGGAAATAGGCTTAATCTTGCAAACGGTGCGAGATATTGAAAAAATCTTCCCTTATGTTACACCTTGCCGATTTTTATCAAGACGTCTTTCACTTGTGTCTGTAAAGGAACATGTACAGATGTTGTGAGGAATGACAAGGAGATTCATGTTCATATGTGAATGATGTGCTGTATACAGAGCACAGGTTCAGCTAGTCTATATATTAAAATGCTAGAGTTATATGTTTGTGGTCAAGAAAAGTTTATATGTTTGTCTCCAATCCTTTCGACAATGAGATCTCGAAAACCACAAGTGCTAGAAACGTGCCGTTTTCACTGGTCCATTCTAAATTTTGTGTAGATTGTTCAGTTCTAATTGAATATTAAAAAACGTAGCCATTAAAACCTTTGTTACATTTTTAGGGTACACTGGAAGTGTTGAAATGTTAAAGCATCATATCCTATGAGTTATACATTTCAACACCATCATTTGTATAAAGGGGTTGTATATGTCTCCACCGTTTGTTTCATGGCCAAATTATAATGAAAAACGAAGGATAACCATTTCTCCAGTCTAAGATCTTTGTTGTTTGGATTGTTTTGCTCAATGAACACCATATATGTCACTGACATTATAATTAATTGTGTATGTAATGTATTTGGTTATTACATACTGCATACAAGAAAAAGGAAAACATTGGGATCATATATGAATTAGGAACTCCAACCGGAAGTAGGCTCAATCTTGCAAACGGAGCGAGATAGTGAAAAAATCTCCCCTTATGTTACACCTTGCCGATTTTTATCAAGACGTCTTTCACTTGTGTTCGTAAAGGGACATGTACAGATGTTGTAAGGAATGATAAGGAAATTCATGGTCATATGTGAATTGTAGAGAACGCAGGTTCAGCTAGTCTATATCAAAAATTTCAGGCGGCCAAAGTATTGAATAACATCTTGTGATGAAAAGAATACCGTGATTTCGAACATTTATAAGTTTAATAATCCATAAATTGAAGGATTCAGTCAGAGATAACCAATAAGCTACATTGAGAATTGGATTTCACTTTCCACTTAATTTCATTATAGTACAATATCATATTTGTTTTTAAGCTCCTGAATCTGACAATAAACAATTAAACTTCCATATTATGAATTGTTCTCCATCTTGTAATGTTTGCTTTATGAGAATAGTTAAGTAAATAAACCACTCATGTAATTTTATGTTTTGGTTTATTACTTTGTCTAACAGAAACTTTGAATTCTGAGGTTTTCATTTTAGATATCAATTTTCCTCTTTGTGAGTGGAGGAATTGTCACACAGTTCAACGGATCACGGTCAAAATTAAATACAGTAGCCCAGAACACACATCAATTCACATTTTATGTACAAATCTTGAAAATTACTACTACTAGTACGTACAAGTTTGCGGCTTTTGCAACTTTAACCTCCATTGAAGTATGCAACAACTTAAGTAATATATTGCATATGTTTATGTTTAAAAGAATACATGTATACAAGGAAATTAATATACTAACAAACTTTATGGGGTGATTCCTCACATCAAAATAACCAAAAAGTTTGTATGGACCTGTGGGGAAAAATGTATAGTTTCAGAATTCCGAAAGTATAGAAAGTCTACATTTCTACCAGAGTTGGCGTGGGTCAATGAAAACTTGACCCACGACCCACTGACCCACCACCCACCGTGACCCACGACCCACTGACCCACCACCCACCATGACCCACGACCCACCGTGACCCACTCTGACCCACCACCCACCATGAACCACCACCCACCATGAACCACTATCATCCACTGTGACCTACTCTGACTCACCAAAATCCATCGTCATCAACTCTAACACGATCCGCGGCCTCTTCTTTACTGACCAAAGAGTTTACACTTGTAATAAATCAAGACTGAAATTGTCACTAATCGAAGTTTGAATTTCTAGTCAATCGCTCAAGCACTACTCTGCTACAATAATGGTGGATCTGACCTTTACGATATAAAATGGTAAAGTGTTTGTCAGTGAGGAAATTGAAACAGTTCGAGGTGGGGGGAAATTAGTGTGAGCCTAAAATATACTTGTACTAAGAGTATTCTTGCAAGTGTTAATTTCTGAACGCATTCCACAAGAAACTTCTATTCGCAGGAAAATACCCCTGTACAATATGGAAAAGGTTGTGGTTTCTCAGTTCACAGTATTTTTCTCACAAAAGACTTGAAAAATCAGTTGTTCATAGGGTTTAAAGGTGCTCGGGTACCCTATGTGAGAGCATCTCCATAAAGTATGCCCATAATTGTAATTTGTGTAATCACTAAAACACCACGTTAAATTTAAGTTACAAATATGTATAATTGCAATTATTATGAATATTTATTCAAAGTAGTTTACCTAAAGCAAAGAAGAGAGTTACTAAAAAGTAGGTACAAAGTTGAATAACACAAATAAGCCATTAGTAATACAAGTATACATTTTCCGTAACTCGTAATTTTCCACCTTAAACAAATCTGAAATCGGATTTATTTCCTGTTGGTACCTTTTTGGCGGTAAATCATCCGCAGTGAAATGATGTCCATCCTTCCGCCAAGAAATACTAGCTCGTCTATTTTGAGCTTGTCTAGCCGTGGGCCATTAACATTGATGAGCAACAAGTTAGACAATGTTTGAGCACTTAGTGTATTTCTAATATTAGTCATCTGTAAATTCATAAGGGGAAATCCCCGTTCGCACTCTGTCGTGGAAATTGATAATACATCTACCCGATTTCTGCAACTTCTCATCGACAATCTACTTGTTAGACTGATAACGATTTTTCTCGGTCAGTTTTGAAATACTCAGCAAGAAATATTATCTCTCTATCACCATACAACATCTTTTCCATATCGACCATGTCAGTTGACAATGTCGACCCATGTAGAACAGAAACTTCATCTACCACGCCTTTGATAGTGAATTTTGTGAATAAATTATCAATTAAAGCCTGATAAACTGATGATTTCTTATTTGTTATAAATTTAATTTTTGTAATTACACATGAAGGTTTGATACCATTACCAAGTTCCCTCCCCCGTCTAAAAAGCGAAAGGGAACGAGGTTTCTGGAAAGTATTCAGAGGTGAATGGGAATTTCCCTCCTTCTTCAACTTCAATTACCACACTGCTGTTTGCCATGTGCCAAATTACGATGAATTTCAATTAAATTATCATAGTATAATTATTTTCTTGTTGAATTATCAATACTTTTCAGTGGAAAAAAGGATGAAATTTCAAAGTTCCAAATCAAAGTAAGTAGACCAACGTAAAGGAAAAAAGGGTAAAATTTTCCATACAATTATGCGTACAATCCAAACTTCAAATTTCCGTGTAATTAAGTTCACAGTACAAATTTTATGCCTATTTTTCTCACAACTTTATGGGTTGATTCCCTGTGCTGTGAGCGCTCCATATAATAAACATAAGCTTCAGCAATTATTATAGCAGAAAGCAATGGACATATGAAGCCAAGCACTGTATTTTTTGTTTCTGATTTTTTTTCTGAAATAACATCGATCGTTTTCGATCCTTGTTACAAACCAACTCACTACCAATTTTCCATATATAGAAAGTGCCTCCCCCACACACATAAAGGAGAATTTTAAAAAATGCTAGGACACATTCTGTTTATTTTCAATAAACAGTTAATACACTGAATTTCAGCTCCGTAAGTTTAACGGCTTGCGAGATACTCATTTTTTTCCCGCAAAAATTCAGATCACTACCTCCTTAGGATATTATGCATTATAATAAAAGCAATATAACATCCCAATTTGGATTAAGGCCTAACTATATACCAAAATTAATTTAATTTGACTTTGCAATTTGACCGTGATGATCAGCCACACTTAGTTACATTCAATTTTTTTATAAATAATTTATATATTACAGTGATTCAAAAATGTATTTTTTCCAGTAGTTAGCTCTAAAAACCCACAGGTCTCGAAAGCCAAGTTGTAGTGTACGTCCTATTGCTATTATTACTATTAAAAATATCAATATCCAAAAGTGCCCGAAGTTTTCTTTTCACTTGGTTAGATATACTCACCTCAGGTAAGTAGACAGAAACAAGTGAAAAAGAAAGGGAAAGGAAGGTCTTGAAAGTAAAACGGGGACAAATTTACCAGTCTTCAGAAGATACTGTCTACAATGCAGTGAGCAGAGAGGGTCGGTAGATCATACTGAGTCGGTGAGTCGCAGTGGGTCACGGTGGGTGGTGGGTCGCAGTGGGTCACGGTGGGTGGTGGGTCACAGTGGGTCATGGTGGGCGGTGGGTCACAGTGGGTCATGGTGGGTGGTGGGTCACATGCTGTTGACCCACGACCCACTGACCCACTCAGAAAACTTGACCCACTTGACCCACCGACCCACTGACCCACTCCAACTCTGATTTCTACATGCTTCGAAAAACCGAGAAGTCGTGGTTCATATCAGCGTAAAGGAACTCATATATACGCCATTTTAAAATGCATATTTCAGAAATGAGTGAAGGGTGCTAAAGGAGTTTCCCACAGACATAATTCATAAACATATTCTCAGGAGAATTTTCAGATATGCTCTGATTCCAAGGAAAGTACTGAGGGGACCACTTAGGCTAACTTTTGTCCCGAGGGTCCCTGCTCAAAGGTACCTAGGGCCACTTCTCTAAATTTTGGCAATCAATACGTTGGCCTATGTCCTTAAATTTCGGGAGCACATGCACCCCCTCCGTTCTGAATATACACTATCTAAAGTGAGAAACTAACTAGCAGTGCAAATTGTAATACTTTCCTAAAATTTCATGTCATTTTTTTCCGTTTCGGGCTTAAAAGAAAGCGGTTTGCTAAACACAATAGTTTAAGTCAGTTCCTCATACACATCACAGATGCCTAAAGGCATTTAAAAAAATAAATGTGATTTAAATGTACTGATAGTTATTGGTGCACCCCCCTCAGAAAATCCTGGATCTGGTCCTGTATATGAGTAAGAAAATAGCCAAAAATTCAAATTTTGAAGATTTTTAACTTTTTCATCCTCTTTGATGACGCTTTAACACGTTACTTAATTATACAGATGAGTACAGGGGTTCATTCTTTTCCATCAAATTGCATAAATTTTTGCATCAAATAATTGATGCGTATTCTAATTTAGATCTAACCAACAGTTTGTGTACAAGTATATACTCGTATGCATCGGATTGAGAAAAAGCAGGCCATTGATTGAACAGCACCAATCATTTTGTCCGTTTTATTATATATATTCCGTATGTGTGTGCATTTAAACGTAAGGAAGTGTCAAACATTTCTCCTAGTTCTCTTATATTATTATTATTATTATTATTATTATTATTATTATTATTATTATTATTATTATTATTATTATTGTAAAGCTCTACCTTCAATCTCATATTGCTTAACATAGTATTGGCATTTATTGCTGTATGTCATATACTTAGTTTATAAATAATTTATTTCATTCCATTATGTTTCAACTATAGAATAATTCTATTTAGGTCTTCTTGTAACTTATTATTATCATGAATATTATTTACTATTGTAAAAAAGCTTGATGTCAGCATAGAGTAAAATATTATAGTGGTGTTAAACTGTTGGTAAATCATTTACAAAAATTGAGAAAAGAGTAATGGTTCCAGTGGAGAACCTTGAGGAATTCCGTTGCTAATAATGGATAAGTCCGATAAGTGGGTTCCAATTTTAATTTTATACGTTCTATCAGTCAAACAACTTTCAAAAAAAATTTGAACAACTGTCAAACAACTTTTGGGTACAAGGGAGATACTCTCATATTTGACTCTTTTTTTTAAAAGTAGTCTATGATCTACTGAGTCAAAGGCTTTACTCATGTCAATGAATATAACATCTATCTGCGACGTTTGTTTCAATGCGTAGTGAACATAATGTTATTTCACAAAATTCATTACAATGAATTTATATTTACAAAAAAGCATGCTGTGATTCATGCAAAGCACTCTTTACATTGAAAATTAAATGTTTGTGAATAATAATTTCAAACATTTTGGAGAACCCATTCAATAAGATTATTGGCCTATAATTGCTCGGATCCAAATTATCGCTACTTTTGTAAACGGATAGCACATTCACACATAGAAGGTATGTTCCCGTTCTTAATGAAATTTTGTATTTTTGTCAGAATTGGAGTTAATTCTGTTGAACACGCTTTAATTATGTATTTAGGAATATTAGATGGTCCCAAAGATGCTAAAGACATAAGCTTGATTATTACTTAAATAGCATCGCTTACACATTGCTGACATTGTTATATTAATGCAATAATAATAATAATAATAATAATAATAATAATAATAATAATAATAATAATAATAATAATAATAATAATAAAATGTGAAACCAGAAGCTGAAAATATGTGATGAAAGCATATGGAATACACACACACACACACAAAAAAAAAAAAAAAAAAAAAAAAAGAAGAAAATAGGGCAAAGTCCAAAATATGTGAAAGTATCATAATAATATCATTCATGCTTCCGATACCAATTTAAAAACAGAAAGTCGTAAACAGTAATATAATCCATAGTCTAACAATTTATTTATACTTTAAGAAACATTAGCTCCAGTGTCATACGTTGCGATTCAACATTTGATTTTGTTGTGAAAAGTTTCCCTTTTTTGGCTTTGATTGTTTTCTCTCTTGCACTTTTCATATATGAGGCGCAATCATAAAGTAAGTTTCAATGGATTGTAGAATGAAAGGCGACCATCAGAAGAAAGTGATTATACTACTGTGAATAACCGTGGGACGTAAAACTTAAAGATTTCATTTCATTTTGATACATAACCTAGTTTTCAACATATACCCTATACATTATTCTTGTTGAGGCGTCTGTCGTAACGCGGCCCCAACTTTCGTGCCTATGTCAAAATTAAAAAAATGAATAAAATAATAATAAAATAAATTCTGCCGCCAAAGACTGAAACCAGATACCGTAACCGTCTGCAACTTTACAGTGCTGTCGAAATGTTGTCCGGTCAGAAATAGCTTCAGGTGGAGGAACAGGTGGAAGGAAACTTCGCTTTAGAAACAGGAGTTACACGCGGCATAAAACATGAAGTTAATTATTAAGCACGACATTTGGAGAAAAATGGAGGGTATAGGGGAAAGTAATTGAAGTTCAAAATGTGAAAACTAGCGGTTGAAAGAAATCAAACTTTAAATTACAACATATGTGAACCGAATTAATTCTTTTTTAAATGTTTAAGGATTTGTTCCTAGATGGATTATTTCCCTTCACAATGTCATGTTTATATTACTACTCAAAATAATTGGATTATACAGTATTATAATCTAATTTTCACATTTTTGGACTTTGCATGTTTTTACTCTGTATCCTACAATTAAGCATATTGGCTTATTAACAATTCTTATCGCGTCAAGGAAAAAGAATTACAAAACATACTAATTTTAGGTATTGGAACCAAGAGTCCTCTTATCGCAGTACGAAAAGAAAGATAGGGAAAGTTTCAATGTCAGTGATGGATGGTGACATTGGCTTAGATAAGAAAAATGATATATCAACTTTAAATTTAAGAGGGGTATTAATGGCTTATAATATGAACAAGAAACAAAAACTGAGACTAATCTTATGGAAGATTCTGAGTTTCATTGATGTGCAAGTTTTTATAAATTGAAGTCATTCACTTAGAACAATTACCGGTACATGCTTGCAATATTGTCCATATAAAAATATTAGTGCTGTCAAGAAAACATGTTTTGTTTTCCCCCTCATTAAATACGTATATCTCTATGTCCATTAAAATAATCAGCTTACCCAAAGTACCTAGGCACACATTGCTTAACTTACTAGAGAAGGTCGCGAGGTGTTACTCTGACTTCATATCGATATTATGCTCAATCGACTCGTTTTTACATATGAAACAATTATGCAAATGGAGAAATCCTCGATCGCAAGCGTGTTTGAATTACGAGCGTTATAAGTTCAAAATTGTATAGACTTTGTAAAAAATGTGAAGTAACACGCTTCATGAGAGAAATAACACGCGCATTTTTTTTTTTTTTTTTTTTTTTTTTAGATACACGCTTCATTTTTGGAATTTTCTTGGGAACCCAGCACAGTGGTTTGGTCAAAGCGTACATATTTTGGAAGATAAGGGTACTTATTAGGGAGGAGGTGAAGAGTAATAGCGTCTTACAACTTACAAATTGCTTTCTGTTTGGTTCCGGATCGATAGTCTAATAAAATGTATTTACCACCCGTATTCGACTGTATTATCATTCAAATGTCATTTCCCTGTGTGGCCACTTTCAAACTGAACAATGACATTTGTCTCCGAAATGCTTGAACGTTGAACTAACGTGACATGGACTACGAACCGAGTCGGCCTCTGCGTATGCATTGTGGAAGAAGACGTTTCTTCAATATCTCATCGCTGGTTGTTTTTTTTTTTTAATTTTAAACAGGTTTTTATGGTGATTGTTGGAAAACAGTGGCCAAACTTCATGGAATATTTTACGATATGCGGCCATAAATGTGGCCAAAAACCAAACAATCTGCTAGCGACGATGTATGCAAACATTGATTATGTCCTAAATGAAAACTACCTTGTAAACAGCTTTGTGTGCACATTCCTGCTAATTACTTTATTACTTAAAAAAAAAAAAAAAAAAAAACTTTCTTTGGCCTATTTATTCGACGAATATCTTAAAATATTTACTGGAGTTTGACCAATCTCTTCCCATAATCGGCATTTCCATTCGCTTAAAAAAAAAAAAAAAAGGCAAACGATGATGTATTGAAACAATGTCTTTTGCAATGCATAAGCATAGGCCGACAGGTAGATACCTGCACCCCTGCACGGGTCTGGCTTGGGCGGGCCAACACTGATTTCTCTTTAGATTGGGCCGGGCTGGGGCCGATTAATTGCAATTCTTTAATAATTATTGACTTTCGTTAAACGATAACTGGAATAAAGCCAAAGGTTGAAGAAGTGTGCCCGTGAAAAATATTACATAGAATGCAATAGCTATTTACAGTTTGTGTTGTTTAGCGACTCCACTTTCACTATAGAGGATTGCAGGCATTGCGCGGTAAATTGATCTCTGACCTTGACTTTCACTGAACCCAAAATATGACAAGAAGGGGTGGGAAAATTTTGCCTGTCGCTAAACAATATTGAAATCTTCACTTTATGTTAAAAATTAAGTTAGATTTTTGTTACAGGAAATGGAGTTTTTGTTCTCTCGATGACAGGTAAAGTTCTAGGAGGCAATGGTACCATTCGGGAGGCAAGCGTCAGGTTGTGAACCAGAGTTTAGAAAATGTATCTGAGGGTTAGGTCAAGTTTAATACTAAATTTTGAGAGGATTGGGGCTTGATCTAATTTTTTTTTTAAATTTGTCGAGCCGGGTCCGGCCTAAAACTTTTAAAATTTATCGGGCCCGGACTGGGTTTGGGCCAAGAATTAAAAAAAAAACTTATCGGGTCGGGCCGGGCTCGGACCGAAAATCTCCAAAACTTTTCGGGCCCGGGCTGGGCCGGGCCTAGATACATTCGGGCTGGATTGGGCTCGGGCCGAAAAATTCGGCCCGTGCAGGTCTCTACCGACAGGGCTCGGAGTACCACTCAGGATAGTTCCGCAGGCGGCTGCTCTGGCGCTGCGCGATCTGTTTGAAGCGTTGATTCCGCGCGATTGACTACAAATAAAATACCGGTGTTGTAAACTGACATTCGTATTCACTGTCAGTGCCAGCCTGTGGTGGATAATTTATTTGGTTTAACTTCATTTTAACAATACACTGAATTTTGTTTTCCACATAAAATGATACTATGTCATAGTGCGCAAGGTGCAAACTGTTTGCTGGACAGCTGATCTGGGCAAAACAACAAATTTGTGACAGAGCCTGTGGAGAAAATGGTCTCACTCCTACCTACAGGAGGGAAAGAAGATCACAATATAGATTATTACAAGATTAGTTATGAATAACACGACATTCATTGAATTTCATAACGTGTTTCGAAGACAAATGTCTGTTCAATTTGAAGGTGGCCACGTAGAAAAGGGATATTTGAATGACAATACAGTCGAATAGGGGTAGCAAATACACTTTAGTAGCTTATCGAACCGTTGTGCCAAACAGGAGGCACTTTGCAAGTTGTAAGACGCCATTATTCTTCACCCCTCCCAATAAATGCCCTTATCTTGCAAACTGCGTATGTTTTGACACTAAAAATAAATCGTCTATCTCAAGAAATGGTTACTTCAAATTTTCTGCAAAATCTGTTCAATTTTGAACTTTTAACGTTCGTAATTCAAACACTCGCGATCGAGTATTTATCCATTTGCGTAATTGTTTCATATATAAAAACGAGTTGTTTGAGTATAATATCGATATGAAGTTAGAGCAACACCTCGCGATCTTCTCTAGTTAGAAGTAATGCTTTCTAGATAACTTTTCAGGCACATTTCAAATTGTATATGCAATATGTTCTCAACAATTTTCTTTCAAAAATTAAATCTGTTCCATTATAACACATGTACAATATAACACGAAGATATTCTCTTATAGAATACAAATTATATCAAGCTACGATTTCACTCACCAATATCAGTGCCTAGTTTCATAACTAGGCAGAGGTAGTCCCGAAAACTCCCAAACTAACAAGTCACACTTGAAGCACCAGCGCTCAAATTGACGGGAGGGAGGATGCCAGGGATTTCCTCCTGGAGAAAATGTTCCTCTCTCCCAGGGATAATTCCCCCCTCTAGATTTTTTCGAATGATCATGAAGATAGAACCAGGGATGTCTTGTGCAGCAAAATTGAAAAAAAAAAAAAGGCAATTTTATTTTCCCATTAAACGAGTTTTACCAAAATGGTTATATTGAAGAAAGAATTCATGCCCATTGAATTAATTTTCTGAAAACTGAGACCGATTTAAATCACTTTCTTACTAAACAAAAACATTTTTAAAACCAAATTTCGTTAAAATTGTTAGACCGCTTTCCTAAATGTAGTTTATGACGCATCATTTTTTTTTAGATACGCCACTAGAAGAATTTTCAGAAAGTAATAATCCCCCTAAATTCCTTACTCGTACTTAAAAGCAGTTTTCACCGAATTTCATTAACATTCTTAGAACAGCTTTTAAGATCTATGTTATGCTATCCCTATTGTTTCTTAATATGCTACTGAATGAACTTTTGTAAAAAAGATTTTTTTGCTTCCGTAGACGGGTTTGAGAAAACTTTCATAAAAATGTTTACACATTTTTGAGGTAAAACTTACAAACAAGAATCAATTGCTCGTGTATACATAGTAGGTGATTGTTGGGTGGTGCGTATATATATAAAATTCATATACCCTTAGGAAAAATATATAATTCACACAATGCTAAACACTTGTAGTAATGAGAATATAATAATGCGTACCTATTAAGAAATTTACAATCCAATGTTAGAATCTGTGTGTGTGTGCTGTGGTAAGGTACCCTCCAAAATTTAACATTAGAAGAAACATTGTGTTAGACGATTTAAGCAGTACGTTACTCAAAGTCATTCAGTAAAGTTGACTAAGAATTCTTTAAACAAGAAATAATCTCTCCTCTGATCAACATTCCTAAGATTTCTTCTTCAGTTAATCCGAGATTTATTTTATGTTTTAGTCAGAATATACTACTGAAGCACAGTTTGGGATCCACCATGCCAAAATACGTGACCAGGTATTAGATAAAGTTAAAATGTATTTTTTTAAAAAGTGTGTAATTTACTATTAATCCGCATTATTCTAGCCATTATAGATTATGTATAGTATACCTTTTTTGGGGTTGAGATTACTAAGTACTAAGGGACTATTTGGACAAGTTGTTCCTTTAGATGTCGTTTGATGGAAACATAAACTGCACTGTCACTATTATCATTGATCCCGTGAGAGCTCTAAGGAATTAGCTTTCCCTTTCCAGTAAAACGGACTACTACAGTAGCAAGTGCCCATTCACCCATTAATAGTCAGTAAATTAATGAAAGAAACGTTTGTAAGAAATAAAGTTGATTTTAGAGATAATGTTAATTTCTGTAGTAATTATTACTGTTTATCTTCACTTCATCTTTCTTATGAATTGTTTATTGTCGCGAGTAGCATGTGCATCACCGTTAGAATCAGCGATGCCCTTCCCCTTCTCTAGTGCTTGGGCACAATTTCCACAAATTTAAGATCCTCCACCTTCAAAATAAAAAGAAAAAAGAAAAATAAAGAAAAAAGAAAAAGAAAAAGAACAAAAAAGAAAAAGTAGACTGGAGTTGGTTGTGACAAAATTAACGTAACTTGCCTTGTAGACTAAGATTAGCGTTCTTAAAAGCATCATTATAATATAAATAAAGTTTGATTGTGTCATTGTCAATGAAAAATTGTCTCCGAAAAAAAAGGTCATGGGTGCAATCTGCACCCTGAAATCCCGCCTGTGGGTACTAGTGTTTAGAAGGCAAAGAACAATAGATGCAATCTGCTATTTAACAGTGTATTTTCTACATGTATAGTAATGAATAAACGATCTGTCTCAGCAGAATAAACAATTTTTAACTATTACTGATAACAAATGACATCCTTTTTAGTGCCATAAAAATCCGTTTTTTGATTTTCTCGAAAACTACTCATGAGGATTTACACTCACCCATATCATTTTGTTAAGTTCAATGAGGTCTATCGATTTATATCCATGTCTCATCTTCGGACATTTTCCCCGTCATATTCTATATAAATAAAAGTGAATGTAATGATGTTTGTTCGCTAACACCTCCCAAACCGTTTCACCGATTTTGATTAGTTTGGTTCATGAACGAGGTTTTTAGTACATTTTCTGCAAAGAGGAAGAAGGGGCGAGGGAAAACGTAAAAATAATCAAAAACTACTGATATTAGTGTTCAATCCATAGCTTTCGGTATCGTTCAGATGAATAGTGACACTCCTAATGCCGTTTGAGTCCAAATTAATCCCTCTTGAGTATCTTAAGGGGAAACAGGCTAAAACAATATCCATAAACCTATTCTTCTCATGCGAAGAATGGGCAATTTAGCTAGTACGCTAATAATATTGTCTTTCTCATGTTATGCTAAGCTATATACAATTGTACTGGTTCACTTGCAACCTTATTATTCTTCTATATTGACATAGATTGAAAAAAAAAAGAAAAACTACATCAAACGAAGAAAATTACTGCAAGAAATTACTGTCATTTAATGACTGCAAGAAAATAAATGTGGCAACACTTTTATTAGCCCTACATTTGCATGTTAATTTTATGAATAATTTATTTACTAATATAGGACTTCAAGCATATAGAGAGGGGGCCTCCATTTTACTACCTACTCTGGTGCTCCAAAGACTCAAGGAATGACTCTGATCAATAAGCATTTATATATTGATTTTTACAGAAGTAAAAGTACCACTGGAATTATAGCAAAGTTACAAACTAAACCAACTTTTCTTATCAGCAATAAAGACCATTAGCGACCTCTTGCGGAATATCAATGAGTCAAATATATTAAATAAATATTTAACAAAGCAAACATTCGTATTATTACTAATCTGTGTTAGGTTTTCGGCAATATATCATTGCTTTAATCAGACAGATAATGATATGTCGCCGATATTCTATAGTGCGTCCAGTAAGAGAACGTCTCTGACAGCTCGCAGTGACATTGCCACTACTCGCGTGTCAAGGTTTTTTTTCGGTGCATTTGTAGTGACAATTTAATTAATGGTATAAGACAGAGTGATTGTGGTTGGTAACACTGGTATCAAAGTAGGGGCTGCAATGTCCCACCGCATGTGATAGGAAACGTCAGAGACCATCTCTTGTTGGCCGTGCTATAGCATATAGTATTATGTGTTTGCTTTGGTCATTAAAAAAAAAAAAAGTTATGCGTAGTTGCAAGCCAGAATGAGCAGCATTCTTTAAATATTGCTAAATTACTAAGAGTTAATGATTTTCATTATCGCCAAGAGGCACAAGGGTGATTGATCTACTCTTCCCTTGAATTGTACCTCTAGATTTTGGCATGTAAGGAAAAAAGCTATTTTTGTTGGTGTGTAAACTATACAAAGGTGTTCTTTCCAGTCTGCCTAAACTATAAATTAAATACCTAAAACGGTCAGGACTATTTTGTACCAAGAGAAGGAATTTTGGAGTTCAAATCCAAACTCTACAGCAACCATGTGCAACACCCGACCCTTGGGCCACCCTCGGCCCACAGCCCTTTAACCTTTAAAGTACGGGTATAAATTCTTTAACTTTTAAACTACGGAGTTAATTTACCTTTAACCTTTAAACTACATTTAAAGCGTTTTCGTGAGGATTTACAAAGAAGTCCATTTCTTCACTCCTACTTATCGAAGACACATGAAACAAAACGTGTTACAAAAGTTATTGTAGTACCATTTCGAAATCGAAATATCAGTAGTTAAGACAGGGAACAGGATATTTTGAAAACAAAATATTCCGTAGTTTATAGGTTAATTCGACCCGCCTGACTCGTTATTGAAAATGAATTTCTTACGTAATCTCTTAAAATGAATTGAAAGTTTTATTGGATAACAGATGTCCGCCTTGAAAATATCCTGAAACATCCAGTACTGAGTGTACTACCGAACATTGGCAGATTGGTCAAGTATTCCAACAACATGGTAAATAAACAGATTTTTCTGCGTTTCTTTACGATGTAAATATTTTGGTTACCGTTATTAACAGCTTTTATGTTCCTGTGATATTAGTATACGACGAATGATTTTATAAACTGAATACGGCTATTTAATTCTTGTAAAAATGTACATTGTCTCGTACAGTTCCCGACGCCTTGTGAATCGTCTGTGGTTGGCCCACTCCCTGTTCCACCTTGCGCGTGCCTACTCTATAGCATCAGAAGTGATGAAAAATTGCATTATTTTGTATAGGATATACAGTGTAAGTATTGTATTTAAACCGAAAGCACTCATGTCCGATTATCACAAGGTTCTACATTCCCCTACCTTTTCCATAAAATCCTCTTTGAAACTTTAAGGTAATATGTTCTGAATTCTACCCCTAAGTGAGTGAATACCAAAAACTTTGAAGTGATAATCTAACATAATCCAAGTATTATTGTGTTTCTTGATTTGACAGGCAACAAATACTGATTTCATCATGTGAATCTTTTTAAAATCTTTACCGAAGATTTAGCATAAATTGCATAATATGGCAAACTTTTTCATGCGCACAACCACAAGGC
Organism: Thermobia domestica; assembly: GCF_964235325.1. Taxonomy (NCBI): domain Eukaryota; kingdom Metazoa; phylum Arthropoda; class Insecta; order Zygentoma; family Lepismatidae; genus Thermobia; species Thermobia domestica. Next base: position 73,539,050 of record NC_137464.1, read on the forward strand.
CAAAACCTATTCCCATGTGTTAGTCACGTCTTGAATTGCTATTTGAAAAATATAACAAGAATGTATAACCACATTGCAAATCAATCACACGTATCATTGACATTATTGACTGAATAACCGGTTACAAACTTAATTTTGCTTGCTCTGACATATGATTTATTAACGTGACTGGGATTTTCCCTGCCTTGTCAATGTAAAAACAAGGGTATGTTTTTGTATTTTGTGCACACTAAATCCCAAGAGAATTAAATGCTTTTAAATGCATTAATCATAGGTATCATATATTATATGTTATTAATTTCCCCAAGATTATGATTCTGAGAAAACTGCAAATATAAGCATATTATCTTTTATCCTTTACAGATGGGGCATTGTGAACGAATAGTTAGAAGACATTTATTTATTCTTTTTTAAAATATAGACAGTAGAAATGTTAGCAGAACTCAATTTTCATACAGGCCAGTAACCCCAGTGTGAACTCCACTTCAGCGTAGTATTTCGACACCATGGATCCGATCTTGCGGTTAATACAGGCTAGGTGTTACCGGTTCGAAAGACAGTCGAAGTTGAGCGCTGTTAAATTAGGCGATTGTGCTAATTTTGCAGTTGTGAATAGGGTTGTCACCTGTCCCAGATTAGGTGAGAAGTTACGAATTTTAAGAAAATTTTCGGCGTTCTACGCATACTAGTGAAACACGGATAACGGAGGCCAAGTTATGCGAAATCTAAAATGCAACAGAAATTCTTAGTAGTGACATTTGTAAATTTCGATTCACGATGTGTATGTATGACTATCGAGACATCGTTATGGTTCTATCGCTTTTTTCCCCCCCCATGCTGATAGCAGTGAAATCACCTTCAATGATGTTATTTCGTTGTTTGTACCGGTTAAGCAGTTCATAACTTGTGTTGAACTGAACGCCAAGATGACTCTACGAGTTTTCTGTATCGTGTGTTTTTGGTTTAAATTTTCATTCATATTTTTAGTCATGTATATATATATATATATATATATATATATATATATATATATATATATATATATATATATATATATATATATATATATATATATATATATATATATATTATTCTTAATAAATTGTTCCAGGTACAAACTTGTGCCAAAGGAACTGGCAATCTGTACATGTTCGATAAGCGTGTCTCGCGTTAGGTTTGCCGAAAGATGGTAACCTCAAGTGTAAGATAACACTGTTGCGGTGTTAAAGAATTAGATGGATGAATGAAGGAATGCAGAAATAGGAACAACACCATAGTCTTCTTTCAATATGTACCCTGTATTGTTAGTAACATCCCAGCTCGTATGGTGAACGCAAGCCATTGAAGCACTAATCTTGATTATTTGTCAACGATCACCTGATCAGCCAAACCTTTTCATTTGTTAAGAACAACGACTTTTAACAAAGGCATCACCACAGCTTCTTCAAAATCCTGTGTATCAGAGAGATACATTTGTACTGTAATTTTAATACGTGCATTGAATTCCAAGGATATAAATTTCCATTAAGAATTTATATTAGTTTTTATTTTGAGCTATGAACAAAGCTCTACATGATACATTTGACATTTATAACAAGTAACGAACAATTTGTAATATTTTCTGTAATAATTCAACAAAATAGTTTTGAAAGCGTATGGATTTTCTAACAAAATTTGCATAAGCACAAGTGCTGTGATTTGTGATTGTTGTTCTTACACTTATTCTCGGTGCATTTCAAACCCACAACGTTTGTTCAAAATGGCTCCAAACCAGAAAAAATTTATACCGCGTTTGATTTTTTTTTTGAGGGGGGCATTTCCCGATGCTCTTATTTCATCCAGGAAGCAAATCGCAACATTAAAATCTACAATGTTCCTCTTCCTCGTTGACTATATTTTACTTCTCGTAGCCACATAAATAATTTATGTCACATACTTTATTATTCTTTATAATAGTAATTTTCTTTTAATAATAAAGAAAATGTTTTTTGTAATCGTAGTTGTTTGGCAATTGTACACAAAACACTAACGGTAAATTACTAAAATCACTCACGTAATTAATTAACATTTTAACAATTATCATTACAACAATTTAGTCCAAAATTCGATAGAGTTGAATGGTAACAGAAGCAATGTATTGGATTAACATTTTTTACTGTATACATATGTTGTATGTATGTACAGGTAGACCATTTATCTTAAAAACTTTTGTACGTTTTGTACTAATAAATTAAAAACGCTGAAATATTGCACGGTTCAGGTTCAGGTTCAAGGTATTTTCCTTCCTTCTCTTCGGAAGTTGGGTTCCTGAAAAAAATAAATAAATAAATAAAATAGTGAAAGAAAGTACTGCTCTTTTTTCATTTAACGTTTTCCATTTTCTTTTTCCACCAAAATTCAAGAAGCTCTTTGGTTTTTTTCATTTCTTTCTCACTTAGTTCCCTTCCATTTACATTAAAGCCTAGCCTCCAAGCTAATTTAACCAAATTTCCTTCCTTTTTCATTTCATCGTTCCATTTCCATTTTTCCCTGATTTTTAGGGTTTCTTCACATTTTAACAATAAGTGTTCTAGTGTTTCATCTTCTTTAAAACATAGTTGACATTTTTCATTCACTTCTTTAAATTTTTTCAATCTTACCCCTGTTTCAAGGCTCCCTGACCTGGCTTTGAAAAGTAAAATGTTTCGTAAATCATTATTCATATAATTTATTTTCTCATAACGCTTTTTATATGTGTATATTCCTTTCAAACTGCTCTTCTTGACAACTTCTTCATACCACTTTTCCTGTGCTTTCTCTTTAATTGTTTTTTCTGTGATTTTTTCCCAATTTTTATAATTTTCTTCTCTGTGCCAGCGGGTAGTTTGATCATACTTTCTTTCTAATTTCCTAACTCTCCTAAACCATTTTGTGTTCTCCCCTTTTCTCATATGTTTAGTGGCCTCATGCACTACTTTTACTAATCTTGTTTCTTCCATAAATTTTAATCTTCCAAGATATTTTACTTTACTCATGGTGACATTCCTTGAGATACTATGGAATTCGTCAGATTAACAGTATTCCAATTCATTATAAAATTAAACATTTTTTTTTTCAAATCACACCACTTCAGATTATTACAAATTTCAAATCTACGTATTAAACGAATCTACGTATTAAACTTACAATACAATTTTTCTTATTCAGTGTTGCAAACTAAGGACACTACAGCATCACAAGCACTCAAACTTTGTTGGCATCGACAGTCATAACAACTAAAGTTCGTCAGAGAGGGGAATGTACGTCCAGAATACCTTAGTATCAAATACTACATGATGATAATAAGACGTATTTCAGCTAAACAGAAATAGTTATGCACGGAATTAAAAACCCTACTTTTTTGCCAAAATGATTTGTCTCGAAAAACAGTTGAGATAAGTACTAGATCCAATGACATGGGTGCTTTTCAATAGAGGTCAGAATGTCATTTTCAGTAATTTTATATCTTCATAAATATAGTACTTATCTGAGCATTTTTTTAGTTAAAGCTTTAATACGTCATATCGTACTTTTAATATTTGATAAGATACTTTGAATGTGCATTGTCTCGTCCGTCTCACTGGCATTGTTACTGTAGTAGAGGACTTCAAAATTAGAATGCTTTTGATATTGTAGCGTCCTTAGTTTGCAGCACTGAATAACAAATGTGGTATTGTAAATTTTCATTTATACCCTAATATGTAAAATTAAAATATGTAATAATCTGATGTAATTCCATTTGAAAGCAACACAACTCTATATTGAGTTGGATACACTGTTAATCTTGTATTGTGGAGCATGTCAAACAATGCCTTCTGTTGTTATTTACATCGTTCAAGATTTCAGTGTTATGCATTAGTTTAAAAGTTAGAATGGCGCTTCGAGATAAATGGTTTACCCTGTGTATTTAGAAACAACATGAGTCTTAAGTATATACTTTTGTGTTATTTTCCAGAGTAGTAAATGTTATATAAAGGAATGTTAAAATAGTTCATTTATTTATTTACAAACATAATTCCAGATACAGCTGAACGCCAATTTATACTGGAATATCTAACAAATCTAAGAGATGATAACATAAGGTAATAATAATAATAATAATAATAATAATAATAATAATAATAATAATAATAATAATAATAATAATAATAATAATAATAATAATAATAATAATAATAATAAATAACATCAAGTAATAACAAGATAGGTTGACAATAAGTGACTAGAATTTATCGATTAAAATGTTGTAGTGCAGAGCAGTTTCGGAATTGTCGTTTGAACTGTCGTATGCAGTTTCAGAATTAAATAAATCTACGAGTGTATGTGATATTTCATTGTATAACTTGGGAAGCCTGTAGAACAGAGAGCGTTGAATTTTGACAGTTTAGGTCGTACTAAATGAAAAAGATGTATGTTACGAGTTTGTCTGAATGAAATTCGGAAATACAATTCTAAGAGTAACGTTTCGGATCTGAACTGGCGATGCTTGAGTTTGTAAAGATATTTGAGATCACTGATTTTATGACGAGTGTCAGATAGTTGAATATTTAGTGTTCGTAACAGTTCGTCGTACCACGTGTGCGAGGTACTCTGAAGCGTAGCCAGAAGAAGTTGAGAACTGAGTTTAGCCGGGATAGGTTTGTAGGAGCTGCCATTGTCCAGATAAGTGAACATTATTCCAATTTAGGAGAAATTATTGCCTTGTAGAACGTTGCTAAGGAAGAGAGGTTCCTTATCTCTGTTAATCTGTACAAAAGTCCTAGAAGACGCATCGATTGTTTAGTGATAGCGTTTATGGGTCTAGGAAAATTCGGTGTAAGAAAACTCGACGTAGGAAAATTCGGTGTACGGAAAACTCGGTGTGGGAAAATTTAGGTGTAAGGTAGATTCGGTGCAATACATATCGAATATTACCACTTACGATAACTTACGACACTTCATATTGTGAAAACGAAAACCATAAAATGTAACGAATAAAATGTTATTACCTATTTCAAGAAAAGCAAATTTATTTTTTGCCTTGAGTCCAATAACTCTTGCATGTCTTTTGCGGGATATTACTATAAATTACTTTTCACCACACAATGAAGCTGACACTTTTTGTCACAAATAAAACAATTACAGTTATAAGTTCAGAGAGTAGTTATAGAAACAACTAAAAGCATCTTTCATATAGTACATCATAGAACATATACAGGGTGATTTTTTTTTGAAACTTACGGATTTCATTTGGATCTAGAATTTCTAACTGAAGTCCGATTTTCATGCGGTTTGTGGCAAATGATAATGAAAGGATGGGAGATTTATGGAACTATGTTTACTGGTTTAAATTCATTTGGGGGTAATATCGGCCACGCCTCTAGAAAAACAGCAAATATTCGCCAGTGTACCTTACAATTGAAATTAGATGAGGTGCGTTGTGGAGATTTGAGTTTCTTCGTTAGATGGCAATCTCGCGAAGGTCAATAAGAAACAGGAAACTGGGCCGTTGTATTAAGAATTATGCTGTGCTATCGTATCAATATGATCAGGACATAATTACAATAATGTACTCTTTGGAGCAACGTGATTTTATCGTTAAAAAGTTTTTGGAGAACGGAATCTGTTGTTGCTACGCAAAGGGCATTTACACACAATTTTGCCTCACGTTCTGCTCCAGACAGGTACATAATATGGTCGTCAGTGAATAAATTGCAAGAAACAGGATCGCTTCTGAGTGAGACAGGGAAGCATGGCGGATGTTCTGGAAGATGTCAGTTACCGACTCTTTAAATCGCCAAGAAATCTCTCTGTCGTTTGTAGCGAGAAACCGGCTATAGCTATTCAACATGAGATTTATGTGTTACACTTAATTTGTATTCTCACTAACACTTAATTTGTATTCTCACTAACGCTTAATTTGTATTCTTCAATTTCGCTTCAAATATCCAATATCTCATTCGAACTGTAAGTTACACTGGCGAATATTTGCTGTTTTTCTTGCGGCCTGCTTGATATTACCTCGGTTGAATTTAAACCAGTAAAATGCATATGTAAGATGCAAAAATATATTGATCAAAAAAGTCTTAGTGGAACGGTCTAAAACAGTATAAAAACTTAAGTTTTAAATTAAGTATCGATTGGTAGCTATAGTCGCTTTGCTAAATCACACGAACGGACATCGAAAAATAAATTTCTCGTCATGTAAGGGCCATGAAATATTAAAATTCGTCGAAATCTAGAATTCAAATTATTTCAGGAACACAATTTTTAATATTTTTTATAGTAGACAGTAAAAATATATTCTACACAAAGTTTGAAATTAAAACTAATACGCTCCTTTATCTTCAAACTTAAGTTTGTAATGGATTCTACGGTCTACTACAACAAATCTCTCTTTACACCTAGCATTCCCACACCGAATTTTCCGTACACCAAATTTTCCGTGCACCGGATTTTCTTACACCAAATTTTCCTACAGCGAAATTTCCTACACCGAAATTTCCTACACTGAATTTTTCTGCTCCCAGCGTTTATATGTTCTGTAAAAGTTAGTTTTTTAGTCAAAAGTAACTCCAAGATCTTTATGACTATTGACTCTCGTGATGGGTGAACTATTTATGTTGTATGAGGTGTGTACAATATTTTTCTTTAGGGAAAATGTTATGGATCTACTCTCATCGAAACACGTAAGAGGAAAAATTATCTATGTCGTTTTGAAGTAGATCGGAATATTCTGTACTGTTCACGTCCCTGAAGATTTTACAGTCGTCTGCAAATAACAAGATTCTGCTATAGGTTGAGTTGAAGCAATTAGCCAGGTCATCCATATTCAATATGAATAAGAGTGGACCACGTACACTATCCTGTGATATTCCGGGTGTTAGAGGCAGCGGGTTAGAAATTGATCCCGCCAAGATGACTCTCTAAGTGCGACCTTGTAAATAGCTAGTCAATAAGGATAAGAGTGGCCCATGAATGCCGAATCTATTGGAGATATTGTAAATTAGATAAGGATGGTTAATGGAATCGAAGGCTTTAGATAAATCGAAATAGATTGTGTCAAGTTGTACATTGTTGGAGATACTATTTATGGCATGATTAAGCATGTTACTTAGGTTAGTAAGACAGGAGCTATTGGGCACAAAACCATGTTGGGCTGTATTAATATAGGGAGAGGTAAATTTGAGAAGTCTGTGTTGATAATTTTCTCGCAGACAATGGATATATTTGAAAGAAGCGAAATAAGCCTAGAGGATGACACGTGACCTTTCGGTCCGGATTTGAAAATGGGGAGACACGGACTGTTTTCCAAGAAGAGGGAAATATCCAGGAGAATAGTTCAAATAGTTTAGTTCAGGTATATTTTTTACTTTCAGATTGAAATGGAATTTTTATGTTGAGAGAACCCAATTTTGGGTAAGGGAATACGATAAGTATATTTAGACAAAATTAGAATTATAGTTGTAATAACATGTTATGCTTGAACTATGATCGTATGAGTCTTATGACCTCAGTTAGGGCTTTGATAACAAGTATAATAAACATGTCAAAGAATGATCGCGTTAAAAATTTCAATTTTGACTTACTCGTGCAAGACGTTTGTGATCACTTGTCTGAAAAGATTTCTGGTGGACAAATCAACTTTTGATAGAATTGGCGATAAGAAATATGAATCTCTGAAATGGACACTAATTGGTTTTATTTCATATTTTTTATTGAAAGGAGAGGTTACTTAAGCATGACCATGCCTGATGAAGCCTACCCAGTAATTATGAACATAATAATTCTGATCCATAATTCTCGCGTACTTGTGCAAAGAATGTTGTCACAAATCTCAATTTTCACCCACTTCCAGATAAGTATCAGTGTAAAGAGGGGACTAAGACAAATTCGAACTTGTACCTAAATTATGAAATTATGTATTCTCAGGCATCTCCAGAAGTAATGAATATACTGAACGTTCATCACAATTTTACTAAAAACGTATGTTTTGATTTAACACCCTTTGCACAAGAGCCCGAAAGTTATACAGTTTCTGCATATATAGTATTCCTAACCTTAATTTTCAACTTGTTCCTCTATCTCATCTCGTAATTTTTAGTTTGCAATATCCACTTTTGAACCACAAAGGAAAGAAACTGGCCATAATACTACTTCTAGCTTCGTGACCTCACCTAGCTACTGTTGAGTAATAAAGCTAGAACCTGCCTATGGGTAGAACACTCTGACACAGAACATATTTTCTCGGTAAATCTGAAACTCTTTATAAATTCCTTGAGCTAAATGTTTTATTCAGATGTATATTCAAACCTTTAAGTATATTTCCGGTAAAGAGGACAAAAGTAAGGACGTGTATGGTGAACACGCTAATAGCTTACTAACATTTAACACCTGGTATCGACGATGTATCTTCTGTTATAACTGCGATCCACTACAATACATTTTACTTAGTTAAATTAACATTATAGATTTGCTTCGTTGATGAGGCAATAACTTTTGAAGTTTAAACTTTGATAACAGAAAGTAATGATAATAATAAAAATAGATGTTGTGCACACTATAAAGAACATTAATCTAGGAAAAGCGCCATGAGAAGATGTAGTTACAGTAGGGTTAGAGACACTACAGAAAGCTCATGAAGTATCTGAAAAACACCTGGAAGGATTTTTTCTGTACACCCATGATTCTTGAGAAATAAAATGCATCATGATACAGCTACATAAAGAAATAACAAAGAAAATTTACAGATCCTTAGGACTTCTAAAATTCATAATATATATCCAGGACACTGAGCACCGATTTAGGAACGCAGCTTGAACTCGCCCAACCAAGTCTCTGTACTGAAATTAGGAATGGAGCGGATATAACAGAATTCATCATATTCAGATAGTGAGACAGAAGTATTGTATACGGAAAATGAAACGAATATGAATTTTTGTTGTGCTGCGTTCATTCATTACCAGAAGGCATTCCATTAAGTTCTCTTTGTGATCAATGCTCGTAAATCTTCTCGTTGTTAATACCCTTGAATCTACAAGAAAGGAAAACCACAGGGTACTATTATATCTCTGAACTTATTTGAATGTGTGCTTCAAGTTTCAGGATTGAGAGAACAAAGAGATAAACTTAAATGAAAAAAAAAGCGAATCCATCTTCATTTCGCGGATAACATTGTTCCCTTTGCTAACTTCACAAGTCTCAATATATGACAGAAGAGCTTAATTTGAAGAGGAAGTTTTGTTGAAAATCAATATGGAAAAGGCGAAAGTGATATTCAAGAACTTCGGAAAAAAGTCAACGATTGAAGTTGAAAATACAGGATTAGAAGAATTAAGATAGGAAATATTCATGGATTAACAGGCGCATGAAATTAGGTTGAACTGCATTAGAAAGGAGTGGTTTCATATTGAAAAGTAAAATGTCAATGTGTCTCTAAAGTGAGAAATTTTCAATTAATTCATTCTACCTGTTTTCACTGTTTTGACATATTGATGGGAGACGTAAACACCAACAAACTCAGACAGTGACTTTACAGGCTACACAATGAAGAATGAAGACATGTATACTAGCAAAGAGAGAGACAGGAGCAAATGAATCAGATAGATAATACGAGTGACGGATATTATCATGGAAATGAACGCATTGTAGATGCAGTGGACTAGATACATTACAAGAGAAATGATGATCAATGGATAAAAGTAATTTTTGACTAGATATCAAGAGAGAAGAAGCGAGTAGAAAACGCCCTCATGCATGATGATATGTCGAAATCGGTAAGCACTACCGAGAAACGTGGAAAAAGGATTGTCCAAGATAGGTGATAGTGGAGAAGAGTTGAACAGGTCTTCTTCATTCAGTAGTGGATTGACAATTTTGTCGACTGATTATGCGTTGTATATGCTATCTCCCAGCCGAGGCTACTCACTGCTTGAGAACTTAATTTACCCTTTACTCAACCTCAAGATCGTTTTTAACTTTACTCAACACTAAACTTAGAGGAAGAAAAAGAACCTTGTTATCATCAATCTAAGGCATGAGCATAAATGAGGTTGAAGTCGGACTTTAAATATGACTTTATTGCTCATCTGCTATATTCATTGTTCTGTTATATTTTATTGTTCATGTTGTTGAACATATTATTATTGTTTTTTCATATATAACACATATTCTAGTGACTTCCGTTGCAGTTTAGTCAATTCATTGCGCCATTCTAATCGATATTTTCTTTTTATATATAACTAGCTGAACCTGCGCTCTCTACACAGCGCCTCATTCACATATGAGCATAAATCTCCTTTCCTCACATCTGTACATGCCCCTTTAAAGACACAAGTGAAAGACGTCTTGATAAAAATCGGCAAGGGGTACCATGAAGGGGTAATTTCTTATTATTTTTTTTTTTTAAATATCTCGCACCGTTTGCAAGATTTGAGCCTACTTCTGGTTGGAGTTTCTAATTTATGTATGATCAGTGTTTTATTTCTTCTTACATGCAGTATGTAATAAGCATACATTACATTCACTACATACACAATTAATTATAATGTCAGTGATATATGGTGTTCATTGAGCAAAACAATCCTAACAATAAAGATTCATCTTAGCCTGGAGAAATGGTTATCTTTCGTTTCTCATTATAATTTGGTCATGAAACAAACGCCTGAGAGAATGTAACTCCTGTATACAACTATGTGGTATTGAAATGCATAACTCGTAGGATATGCTGCTTTACTTTAAAAATTGTAATAAACAAATAAAGACCATGTTTTATTTAAATATTCAATTATAACTGGACAATCTATACAAAATTTGGAATCGACCAGTGAAAACGGCACGTTTCTAGCACTTGTGGTTTTCGAGATTTCATTGTCAAAAAGATTGGGGACAAACATATAAACCTAACATTTTAATATATAGACTAGCTGAACCTGCGCTCTCTACACAGGGCATAATTCACATACAAGCATGAATAAATATCCTTGCCATTTCTCACAGCATATGTACATGTCCCTCTGCAAACACAAGTGAAGGACGGCTTCATAAAAATCGGCAAGGGGCACCATAAAGGGGATATTTTCTCTATTGTTTTTTTCAATATCTTGCACCATTTGCAAGATTGAGCCTATTTCCGGTTGGAGTTCCTAATTCATGTATGATCAGTGTTTTCTTTCTTCTTGTATGCAGTATGTAGCTAATATGCAAATACATTACATACACAATTAATTATAATGTCAGTGATATATGGTGTTCATTGAGCAAAATACTCCAAACAATAAAGATTCATCTTAGACTGGATAAATTGTTATCCTTCGTTTTTCATTATAATTTGGCCATGAAACTAACGTCTGAGAAATATACAACTCCTATATACAACAATGTGGTGTCGGAATGTATAACTCGTAGGATATGATGCTTTTTTTTAAATTTCAACACTTTCGCTGTACCCCTATAAATGTAATAACCGTCATGTTTTTTTTTTTGTTTTTTTAAATATTCAATAAGAACTTGACAATCTACACAAAATTTGGAATGGACCAGTGAAAACGGCACGTTTCTAGCACTTGTGGTTTTCGAGATTTCATTGTCAAAAAGATTGGGGACAAACATATAAACCTAACATTTTAATATATAGACTAGCTGAACCTGCGCTCTCTACACAGCGCATCATTCGCATATGAGCGTAAATATCCTTCTCATTCCTCACATCTGTACAGTCCCTTTACAGACACAAGTGAAAAAAGTCTTGATTTAAAAAAATCGGCAAGGCGTATCATAAAGGGGACCTCGATATTTCGCACCGTTTGCAAGATTTGAGCCTACTTCTGGTTGGAATTTCTAATTCATGCATGACCAGTGTTTTCTTTCTTCTTCCATGCAGTATGTAATAAGCAAATACATTACATACGCAATTAATTATAATCGCAGTTATATATGGTGTTCATTGGGCAAATCACTGCAAAAATAAAGATTCATCTTACTGGTTAAACTGGAGAAATGGTTATCGTTCCTTTTTCATTATTATTTGGCCATAAAATAAACGCCTGAGACATATGCAATCCCTACATACAACAGCGTGGTGTTGGAATGTATAACGCGTAGGATATGGTGCTTAAGTTTTTTTTAATTTCAACGCTTCCATGCGTATCCTAAAAAATGTAATAAAGAAATAACGGCCATGTTTTTAAAATATTCAATCTATGCAAAATTTCCAATCGATCAGTGAAAACGTCATCTTTTTAGAGCCTGTAGTTTCCGAGATCTCATTGTCGAAAGGATTGGCCACAAATATAAATTTCCACAACATATAGTTTAAAGGAACTCGGAAGATGGAAGCACAATCCATGTGCATTGATTTTAGAGAAGCCTTATTAAAATACAAAGGCTTTAAACAACAATTTTTTATCATAAACTTTATGAAAAAGATCTAGTTAACTGATTTATTTAAAGTACTCGTACTTAAAATGTTTGTCTCTGTTAAACGTGAAATCACACATAACCGTAAATGAAAGATTTGAAAGCCATAGTTATACGTTGGAGCTCGGGCGCTTTTAATTTGGCAGACACATTCAAAGAGATCCGAGAACTCTTCTCGGGCCTCAATCTCCGTTCAATGCTAGAAAAGCTGCGAGTAGGACTCCGGAAGGTGAAAGAAACGACAGACCCACTAAGCAAAATCACCATCATGTTTGAGGTAGTCGCGTCCATCCTTGACGATGGCACCGACTAAAAGAAGAATCAATAGACAAGTCAAAGTGCTGCACTGGAACGCAGAAGGAATCCAAAAGAAGAAGAACAACCTGGAGGACTTTCTCCGCAGAGAAGAAGTGGACATAGCCCTATTGTCAGAGACCCACCTAAAACCACACCTTACCCTAAAAATCCGCAACTACTCCACCATCCGTACCGACCGTCCCGACCGACCCCTTGGAGGAACAGCAATTCTAATCAAAGACAGTATCCCGTACGACCCTCTCCCTCTACCACCTCTACAATCCCTGGAAGCTACAGGGATCACCCTCCACTCAGCTAATGGACCGATAATAATAATAGCAGCCTACAAGCCTCACAACAACAACCTCAACGCAACAGATCTGCAAGCCCTGCGACAGCTAGGACACCGGATTCTACTAGGGGGAGACCTCAACAGTAAACATCCGGCGTGGAACTCCAATGTGTCAAACGCAAACGGAAGGATCCTCCACCACGCTCTCACCACCATAGACTTCACTCCCACTGCTCCAACGGAACCCACGCATTATCCAAGAAACGGCGGGATGCCTGATGTACTGGACATGGTACTGACAGCGAACCTGGCAATCCTAGGTGTACCTCAGGTTATCCACGGCCTCGACTCGGATCATCTACCCGTTCTACAAACGATCGCAATCAGCTACCACTTCACAACTCGAACCCTTCCAACTCTGCGCACAACAGACTGGGACCACTACAGATCCTTGCTCAGCGACATGTTAGATCCACGCCGGATAATTGAAACAACGGAAGACATAGAGGCCACCACTGCGTCCCTGACCGCAGCCATCAACTCAGCCATAGCCATCGCCTCAACCACCTCAACAACGACTCATCCATCACACCAGACCACTCCAGAAGAACGACGCACCTCAGCCTTGATCCACTTGAAGCGTTGGGCCCGGAAGCAGTGGCAACGTACCAGAATTCCCCAGTTCAAAACACTTTGGAACCACCTAGTATCCAGAGTCAGGAAAAGGCTCCTTCGAATCAAAATCAGAAACTGGAACCTCCACCTCCAGGAGCTAGATGCACCCAGCAGGCAATTCTGGAAGTTAGTGAAAAACATCACAAGACCAGAAGCAAACTCCAGAACACTCACACTTCAAACTCCACAAGGAACAATACACGAACCGGAAGAACAGGCAGAACTTTTCGCCCAGACCCTGGAAACCACCTTCCAGATCAACGCTACCAACACGCCAGCAACCACCACTGCAGCAGTACATAGATCCTACCACCTCTCCCGAATAGAAGACCCACCTCCTCCAGAAGCCCTCACAACACCGCGGGAGATACAAGCAATCATCAAGAGGATCAATGCACACCGGGCTCCAGGTCAAGACCGAGTGACGCCGCAAGCACTGAAGCACCTCCCGAGAAAGGCCCTGGTCCTACTCTGTAAGTTGTGCAACGCCATTATGAGAACCGGACACTACCCAGAAGCCTGGAAAGAAGCAAAAGTCATAATGCTGGCCAAACCAGGAAAGAAAAGATCAAACCCGGCCAACTACCGCCCTATCAGCCTGCTCTCGCATACCAGCAAGGTGTTTGAAAGAGTACTGCAGAGCAGACTTCAGCAATTCATAGAAGATCATGACATCATCCCGGACCACCAGTTCGGCTTCAGGAAAGGACACTGCGCGGATCAGCAGCTGGTACGGGTGGTAGAGAAGATATGTGACAGATTCAACGAGGGAGGCCACACCTTGGGGCTTTTTCTCGACATAGAAAAAGCATTCGACAAGGTGTGGCACGAAGGCCTCTTTCACAAGATGATGCTCCAGGGCACTCCGCACTACCTTCTGAGAATCATCAAATCCTTTCTTCAAGGAAGAACCTTTCGTGTTGCCCATGCAGGACACCTAACACCCTCCAGACCTATCCTAGCAGGAGTCCCCCAAGGATCCTGCCTATCCCCAACCCTCTACGCCATGTACACGGCGGACATTCCCACAACCCCCAACACAGCGGTAGCAACATTCGCAGACGACACGGCAATCTTTGCCAGCCATGGAAACATCAGATACGCTGAACTATACCTCAGACGACACGCCGAACTTCTCCACCGATGGTCTGAAGAGTGGAAGATCAAAGTCAGCGAACAGAAGACCTCAGTAGTAAACTTCACAAGAAACAGAAGAAGGGTTCACGTCAGGATCACCATGGCTGGAACACCCCTCCAGAACCGAGATGATGCCAAATACCTCGGAATAATACTGGACAGGAAACTTACATTTGCTCACCACATACATTCCATCGCCAAGAAAGCCAGTCAACGCCATCAAGCCTTGCTACCGCTACTCCTCTCCCCATCCCTCACCCTGAAAACCAAACGCCATATATATCAGATGAGCATTCGTCCCATCCTGATGTATGCACACCCTGCATGGCAACACGCAGCAAAAACGCACCTCAGCCAACTACAAGTCATCCAGAACAGAGTAGCCAGGGCTATCACTGGACACTCGAGAGACACTCGCCTCGAGCAAATACATGAAGATTTGGAACTCCCATTTCTACATGACTACAGAATTCACAGATCAGCCAACTTCTGGAGGACAATCAGAGCCTCACCACACCAACACATAGCCACCATAGGAACGGCCAACCCAAGAAGACGAACTTACAAGATGCCGCACCCCTAAAACGCACAACCATTAAACTGACATAGGAACAGCAAAAGAGGAGCGCGACAGTTGCGTCCTCTCTCACAACAAATACGCACGCAAAACAAACGACAGTCAACAACACAAATGGAAGGCAAGGGCCCAAGCCCGGTACTTAAATCAACCATAAAAACCGCCAAGAAATCTCTGCTGCTCTGCTGCTGCTGCTGCTTTTAATTTCTATTGTAGAATTTTAATAGGTAGATCAATATCGAAAATGAGCAAAAATTTCTACTTTTAAATGTTTAGGCAGCTGTTTAGTTATTAGAATCACGTTAGTGGGGTTTATAAGTTTGAAATATTTGTAAATTATGTCTGTCCGTCCGTTACTCCATACGATAACTCAAACGAAAGCAAATTTTTGAATTCTGCTTCTTGTAGTGGACAGTTAGAGCATTAATTCGGTCAATCCGTTAATAAGTTCGTTAAGAGATAATAGTGACTTTAACAGTGATTATCTATATTCAGTGTGCGAATTAGATAATTTTTATTGGGGGGTAAAATTAGGCCAACAGGACTTACAGTCTAAAGATGCAATAATTCAAAATGAGACAATAATGCCTTACCCCCATCATGAGCGTGGGAGGATAGGGACGAATAGAATGCTACTAGATCCCAACTGAATTTACGTCGAAGTTATCAGTAAATGGTAATTTACTTGAATTATGAGCTAACTGGATCATTATACTACATTACCAATATAATCGATAGGTTAAACAGGACGTATTTCCGCCAATATTTGTTGTTCATTTATTTCCGATGATTTCCAAAGTCATGAGCTGCATATGCCCATGCTTTCCACCAGCCCATGCTTTCTGTAAGTACCAGACGTATTGTTTGGAACAGAAAATATGTTTTAGATCCCTGTACTTACGTTTAGTGCAGAAGTGATAAAATCACTTAACTCACCCTTAATTTTCTTCCGTTACTACTACAAATTTAAGTTTACATACAATATGGTTTTTAGGTAACTCCTTTGCCTCGATATAGAAATTATACTCTTAATACTATTCATTAATTTATTCTTTCTCTACCTTCCATCTATCTATCCTTCTACCATATCTCCTACATGTCATTCGGAATATAATTTATTCTCCACCAATGTCTTAATATCTTCTTAATAACTTCTATTTATATTCCTTTAACCCATTACTCCAAATGTACCTCATTAGTTCATTCTTCCAAATTTTACGTACACCTCAAAGTACAAATTTCCAGAACTCGAGTATTTTCTGCTGTCTTCTCGCAATGTGACGTTTCTGCTTCTTACAACGCAATACTCTTCATCCCAGTTCTTTCTGTAACTCTTCATTCAGTGAACCACATAATATGCTTTTCATCACAATCATCTTAAGGATTTTTCACCATTTTCCTCGCCGTTTCTATTTAAAGTTTACATTTTACAACTACGTTAATACTACTATGTAGGTATTGTAATAGGCACCTACACTACTGCCTTGCTCAGACGTGCATCACAGTCTCAATCATCTACCCATTACTGCTTTAATCTTTTTCATATGTACTTTCATCTCATATTATTTTCAGTGCCTTTCCTTATGTTCTCTGGCATCATGTTACTTTTCGATTCAGATTCTGCGGTAACGATCATCTCATCGTTAGTCCTTCTACCTCCTATAATCAACATGTTTCCCAATCGAACTGTTATTCGATATTCTTCAAGATAGTATTCGTAAATGATAGTGTGAGATTAATTTTTTTAACAATCACCTCTTCCCATTTGGTCATCCTATATCATTGCAGTATTTCAACTTTAAATACTTGATTCATATGCAAGTTTTTTTTTCGAAACTTTGATATTTTATCCTAAGCTTCTTTAGTACCTGTATTCGAGTCACTTGCTGGAATTCTATGTTCTGTGACATATATCGGGAGGGACTGTAGTGGCAAGGCAAATGAAATGTTATATTCAGTGATGAGAGTAGTTTTTGTTTTCAACAGAGTGACACAGTATATAAACTTGCAGGTGAACGGAAAAATCCAGTGTGTATCCATTTGTCGTATAGGACCCACACTTAGTTTCTGGTAATTAGTAAGAGAGGGGGCGCTATATGTCCGCTTGCTTAAGGGGAATATCACTATTATGTTATACCTAATATATAACAACACATATAAATTCATTTATTCTACCTATCTGTACTTTTTCCACATTGGTCAATTTCAACTTCTCAATAAAATATTGGGTGACAGTCCTCCCCGTCCCCCCGTCAAAGACGCCTACCCCCTACACACATAAATATGATTAATTCAATAAATCTACCGACAATAACTATGTATATATTTATCTGACATGCACACACCACACCTAACCTTTCTGAACGTGTTTAAATGTACTCACTCTTGTAGCCGTAGCTTTCCGAACGATACCCACGATCACAATCATCACAATCATATGTTAATTTTCCCCTCATATTGAGATCTTCCACACAACTAGCAGATTAAACTTACAAGAAATGACAAAAATCAGTAAAATTTTGCGTTATACTAAGCATAGTTTGGGGGTGAGCAAGCATTCCCGGCGGGAATACTTCAGTTGATTTCTTTAGGGGGGAACAAATGCGATTGGGAGGGAAATCCTCATCCCTCCGGTAATTCGCACCCTGTCTATATCCCATTTAAAATTTATAACATTATCGAGCTTCTATGCAACCTGGATTGTAACAAAGAAATGTTGCTTGCCTATAATAAAATTACACATAGCTTTTCTTCAAAATGCCTATCCTAATATCCCATACATGGAATCGCGTGATCCTATTCACTGTCTTTAGCGGAGTTTATTTATGTTAAAGGATACGTTTCAAACTATTGATTATGATGGTTGCACTCTGACCAGTATACTATGTGCGTTGCATAGGATGTCGCTTTGCAGATAGTACGCACTCAAAATAGGAGAAAAGTGTTGACGTTGCTTTTCTCTGTTTTCCATTATACCTTATATACTCTGCATACCTAGAACATTAAGTGTTTTACATGTATTCGAATTATTAACTCATTTGATTGTGGTATGCGAGATCCAGGATTCGATTCTAACTAGAAGCACGGAATTTTTTGTTTTAACTACAATTGGGATCCTCTTAAATTGACAAGGAATTATGTTATATATTATGTTTTGAAACTACGGAATTTCTATTTATTTGGAGCTTGTGCCAATGTGTAGGTCTCGGATCTGAATGCAGCGCTGATGCAACCGTGGACGTAAACCTCTCTCCTACTTTGTTTTTACGTTGAAAAATCTTGAAAGATTTTGTCCTAAAGAGAAAAAGTATAATTTCCTCCAACACTGTACTTTAATATGATTCAGAAACATTTTTGGGTGAGAATAGACAGTGGCGTACGCAGAGTTTCATTCAGGAAGGGGAACTTCAAACAATCAATCTCATATTCTTTCAGAACAAGCGTGATTTTTGTGTGCACAATATATCTTAAAATAGTACATATTTATTTTTCCATAATGTCTTGTTCAGTTGAGAGTTTAAACTAAGTCTATCAGATTTCAAAATCAAAAAAATAAGATACTGGACAAACTGGTCTAATTTGATAGTTATCTCGATATAGTCATTATGTCCTTATTCACGGCACCTGGGAAGATGTCTAGCTTGTTTATTTATTTAACCTTTGGTCTTTCCTTGATAAAAACACTATTGAAGTCCATACAAAAAAATTACTAGTATAATATATACCTACCAATACAAAACGGAACATTTTGTGTTTTTCTCGGAGACACCGGACTACTTTCTGGAAAAAAGGACAATCTCACTAAAAACAGGACGTCTGGTCACCCTACTTTAAATCCTAAATTTCCTTCCCTTGTGTACGCTGCTGGAACATTTTGTGTTTTTCTCGGAGACTCCGGACTACTTTATGGAAAAAAGGACAATCTCACTAAAAACAGGACGTCTGGTCACTCTACTTTAAATCCTAAATCTCCTTCCCTTGTGTGTATGCGCGCCGACTACGTGGGTGCTCCGGGGCTCCAGCACCCTCACAAATAATCTTAGGTAGAAACAAAATAAAATAAAATATTTCTCACTTGCCATTATCAAAAAAACAATAAGCAATTAAAACATTGAGGTGGAAGTTAAAATTTCTAAATTCTAAAACATGATTGTTTGTTTCAAATAGGTTTGTGCAAAGACAGCCAAGCAACAAACACACATAAGTTAGTCATTTTGTAGTCTGTGTTCACAACAAAATCCTTGCACAATTCTTTCTGCAGCACCATTAAAATTATTTGCTTTTATGAAGTTTTTTTTTTTTTTTTTCATTTTAATTTCCATGAACGTGGTATTTTCTTTTAGTAACATGTTGATAATATTATTGCCTCTTGCAATTATTGTGTATCATGTAAGTTGTTTAAAGTGTACACTAAATGCTACGATTACATATGTTGAGAATATTCATTACAGTAACTTATTCTTAAACTTAGACCCAAGTTTGAACCCATTTCTTTTGCGTTTGAGTCACCGACTGAGCTGCTCCAATTTATCCTTATAGTACCGGTATATTTTACTTTATCACTGCACTGCCCTTTATGACAGTGTTCATAAAAGATTTTAACTAAAAATAAATCAATCAAATATCGAGACTTCCATGAAAACATATAACACGTCCCGCCATTGATATTCACCCACGTAAATTTTGGAAAGTCGGCGCAGTTGCTGGGTTTAGAAATAGGTGATTATGGAACCGTGTAACCGAAGGCAGCAACCGCGCATGTTAAATGGTACTATAATAAAATATTATTGATAAGTACTACAAAATTTGGTAAGTAGTACTTATAGAAGGAAAAAATGTATTGTTTCTTTGAGTTTTTCAATATCCAAAAAGTAATGTTTAGTTACCTATCAAATTTCAAATTACTATAATGTAATCATTTGGAAGCATATTGTACCAAACAGGATGACACACATGCACGTTTTGTGCATGTTAGAAGTATACAATGACTACGCCCATAATTTGACATGCAACAAAATAACCAAAGATAAAAAAAGAAAAACCCTCAGTTATTTAACCTACTTTAGAAAGGGGTTACACCTTTACACGTATGAGGAAATGCTGTATATGCAATTGCTATACGTGCTCTATCATATAAACGAATGTGAGATGATGCTGATGTATCTCCTGACAAGCACAGGTGTGTGTATGTATGTGAGGGGGTGACAAGTTACAGGTAAAGGAGTAGGGGAGGTAGTTGTTTGAAAGGTGTTATGGGATAGGTGTGGCATTTTTTAGCGCCTCCCAGCCAGCTCGAATGAGAATGACTGAAGTTTCGATTTAACCTGCGCTCTTCCCTCCAAGTGGGGAATGAACGGTTCCTGCAACCGGAATCCCTGGCTCCGGGATCCCCCTCAATCGATACCGGAGTCTGCAGATTTGAAATGTCAAACGTTCAGGGCCGCTCTGCATTTAGAAAAGAAAGAGAGGGAGAGAGAAAAAAAAAGATATATAATGAAAGATATATACGTACAGTATAAAAGCTCTTTGTATTTTTTTTTTTTTTTTTTTTTTTTTTTGCTTTAAAAAAGTAACTCTTTTCTTTCAAAAAGAACTGAATTCACTATAACTGGTATTTGATGATGATACCATTTTAAAAACTTTTTTCAGAAAAAAATCTATACATTGTCCTAAAAATACACACAAAGTGCGATTTTCCTTTGTTCAAAGAGCTTAACATCAAACAATAAAAGGGGCTCATAATAGTAAAGGAAATGCTAAATTGTATGGCGTAAGAGGAATTTTAATTTAATTTGTTCTTTCAGGTGTATCTAACACAGATATTTTAGCCTGGTTTTTAGATCTGAAACAGGAAATATTAAAACATTTCACGTGATAGTACTGAGAAAAGCTCGGAAGACTTAGAATAAACTCAACTTTGCACTTCTTGTAAGTTAACAGCTGTCTATTTGTACAGCCTTATTGATGACAAATCTTGAAAACATCTTTTTCAATTACGAAATTAACATACAATTACAATATGTGTGAACCATGACTAGTCCCTGTAGACTAATAGTGATTGGTGATAGCTTCTACTGGAAATTGAATAGGGAATTATCTCTGAACAATAGTCAATAGCTGTGCACAATTGATTAAATTAAAATTTGAAGGACAGTCATTGTGAGAAATTATTAATATATTATTGATCACTCAGTAGTGATCAGTAGTATTAGCCCCCGTCTCATCTCTATGTGTGTTTATAGAGATAGTACTGTGATAAGGAATGGTGAAGGAAATTACTTCATCTTAATGGATGAGTCAAGTAATCCGATGACGAGAAAAGTGCAAGATTTCGAAAGATGCATTTTCAGCTCCAAATGTTACTGCTAGGTAAGGAAAATATAGGCCAGCATGTATTTCACACGTTTCCTGAGCTTCCTTATCTTTGTTCTTATTCGTGTTTTAAAGTTTCTTGTTTTGAAATTTTAGACAAAATTTACATTACTCTCTCTCACAGCTATGTTTATAGGTCAACACAAAACTACAGTACCCAACAGTGTATACTAACAACTCTAAGTCTCATTTATAGCATATTTCTGTGGAATCCACTGAAAACATGTATGTCATGCTGGAAATATAAGTGCAAGTACGTCACACCTCATTCATCCATTCAATCTAACATGAAACAATTAGCTAATGTTAATTGTGATGTCAAAAACTTGAGGACTATTATTAACAAGATGAATAATTCCGAAATTTGAGCAATGATTTTTACAGTTATTAGGAGAACATTTAATTTCTATACCAAAGTTGTGTTCTGATACCTATATTGTTACCCAAAACTAGACGAACGTTTGTATCTTTCCACAGTAGTAGCCTATATTCGAGGGAAAAGAAGGTAAAGGAACGTTGTGGTATAAAGATACCAAAATGATTAAAGAAACAAGACCAGCCAATAATGAACATGTAAGTTATAGATAGAGGAGCTTTAACTAGAATGGTCATGTGACTTCTGGCTGACATGGAACAAATACTGTATATTTAACATAAAATTGATTCAAGTTGGTTTACGTGGTATGAATATTGTATCAAAGATGAAACGAAAGTAAATTGTGTTGTGTTGCCGTTAATGAAACATATTCCTTAATATTCTCCATTTTACCAGCCTTGCCTTTTGTATGAAAATAAACTAATCGCTAATGTGTGTGATGAAGCGAAGTGGCTAGTTGACGAAACTGTTACAAGATATTAGTTTTATAATAATAAGTTGGTTTGCTTTGCTCAACGATTTGTTTATTTTTAATAATTTTCTTGTAAAAATAACAAACAAAACTATAAGGCGTTTCCGGAAAACCTACCCAAAGAAAATTCACCCTCGAAAGTAAACTAACTCTTGTAGATTTTGTTGCATACGAAATGATTTATGCAATATGTTAGGGTTATTAATGGAATATTTGTTTATAAAATATCAACAAAATTTCATGAGTTATATTTAGCAACACTGTCAAGAAAACTTACCCCCAAGAGTAAACTAACCCTTGTGCATATTCTCATGAAAGTGATTTATGCAATATTAGAGGAACATTAATGAAATATTTACTTTTGAAATATGAACAAAATCACCTTAATTATTTTTGAGAACGTATTATGAAAAGAAAATTCGCTCCCAAGAGTAAACTACCCCTTGTAAATTTTATCGTAGGAATAATTTACTCAACGTTATATATTATTCATTGGCGTCTCAAGCATGTAAAATTTGGGGGGGACATCAAAGGAAATGATCTAACTGCTAGTGAGTATTTAAATAAATTAAATTAAAATAAAATATTGAATATTTCGTATTTCAAAATATTGGGGGGACGCGTCCCCCCGTCCCCCCGCCAGAGACGCCCATGTATTATTAATGAAATATTTATTTGTGAAATATGAATGAAATTGATAGCCTGAGTAATTTTTGAGAAAATGAAAAGAATCTCACCCCCAAGAATAAACTATCCCTTGTAGATTTTTTAAGGACAAATAAGTTATGCTATATTATCAGGCTATTAATGAATTTTTTTTAATTATGCAATATGAACAAAATCGCCTGAGTCGTTTGAGTAAATAGTCTGAAAAAAAATCTCATCCCCAAGAATAAACTACTCCCTCATAGATTTTTCAGGACAAATGAATTATGCCATATGGTCATGAAATTAATGAAAAATTTATTTATGAAATATAAATAAAATCACTAGTAATTTTTGAGAAAATCGTCCGACAAACTCACCAACAAGAGTAACCTACCCTTTCTCGATTTCGTCCAGAGAAATATCTTATATACAATATGGGGCTGTTATTAAAAAATTGATTTATGAAATATAAACAAAATCGTTAGAGCTGTTTTTGAGGAAAATCACATTTTTTTGTTTTTACTCCAGTAAACTAACGCTATTTTTAGAGGTAGATTTCAGAACGAACAAACGGATAAATGTTCAAAAATATTTTTTTCGGTATCTATGGCCCATGAAACGTGTAAATCCGTTCAAATCTCGAATTCGATTTTTTTTCAAGATTACCATGATTTCTTTTCTTCTTTCGTCGCTCGAAAATAAAAATAAAAGTTATAATTATAGAACGTCAATTTTCTTTGGAAGGTGAGATACAACGGTTTTGATTGCATAATGGTCATCGTTCTGTTAGTAGAGTTGCCCTAACGATCCTTTTGCCCAGGAACTCCCAAGTGCATATGCTTCGGGAACCATCTACTGTAATCTTATACACTACCGATGGCCTACTACACATTACAACTCACGCGATAGGTATTGTAAATGTGAGGATTGATCATCCTGCAACGTTCACATACGGCTTCACGTTAAGTATTTTAATTGCACAATAAGTGTTTACTTGTGTTGTCCTGACTGCAAACATAGACTGTAATCCATGCACAACTGATTGATACACACAAACTGCTCGTCATATTGTCTGATGACTTTCGAACTACTCTGATAGAAAGATACACTCTACACACAGTACGATCAAATTATCCTTCTCTTTAAGATCATTGTGCTTATGACCTTCAAACTAAGATCAGCATGGCCTCTAGAGAAACACATATTTTACGATATGAGTTTAGTTCGAGTCGAACGATGACTATGAATGCATTTAACAAGCGTTTCCACCAGTGTATATCTCTTATCAACTGTTAGAAAAGTGATAGTTTTGCTTCACTTTCAAGATATACTTTGATAAAGATATCATAAATGGATTTTCAACAAAATGACAAAATAATTTCCTTCAAAATGGTGATGGATGGAATTTTTTCTCTTCCCTTAAATCTCAAATCATAATCCATTAACGTAACAGAAAATTCATAACAGATAAATCCCTTTGTCACTCAGATATAAATTGATTGTTTTATCCCCTCATATACTCATCTATCTTATTGCATGACGCATCGATTAAAGGAATAAGGCTTTCATAACTCGCAAAAATATTGAGATAAAATTACTATATATATCGATGTTTCAGAATCCTACAGTACTTCTGTAACAATGTTTACGGAGGTAGTTGATGAGTACTCCATATCATATGCCCGTAGCCGAATTAGTCCCAGAAGCGACAGTCCTATTAGCGACAGGAACGGTTATCTGTCCTATGAGCGACCGATTCATTTACATTGAGATGATGAAAGATGATATGATTCCATCTCGTAAAATATGTTTGCCTCTGGCGTTATTAGCGTCCGAACAACCTTGCTATGGAAAATATACGTGCCAATGATACTGTTCGTCAAATATATGTTTCCTCTACAGTGAGTGCAAATAAAACTTATTTTAATTTTGAGTTCGTTTCGACATAAAAGATATTCCAAATAACTTAACGAGACAACAGGGATATTTCCATGAAAATATATTCCTATGTAATTATTGAAAATCCAGTTGTAATATCCCCTTGCTTCAAAAGCTGTTTTCTGTGCTTAATTTGATTCAAATCTATTTACTCACTAAGCACAGTAATATATTTTATTTTGAAAAACTTAAACGTGTAACAGTTTCGCCAACTATCTACTTTTTAGATTTCCTAAGATACTGTGAATAAAATGAAAAAAAAATCAATGATAAAAGACAGCTTTTGAGATCCCTTACCTCTGATTGGCTATTCTCAACCAATCCCACCAATTAGAATGCAGTTCACTCTAAACAATCCAAAAGGTAAACAAACTCTTTAAACTACCTTCCCCCCCTATTGTAAGCTACCAAAACTTGAACTAATTGCTTAATTTACGTTCCTCCCTTGTTTTGATTTATACATAAAAGCTTGTCGTATAGCAATCTGAAATAATCCCTTATAGCTAGATAAAATGGCAAGTCCGGCGAGAGATTTGTAACTTGTGTAATAATTTCTTCGAATACGCCGTGTTTGCAGATTTCTTTGATATCCTCAAATGATGGACACCCTCTTTCCATGGGTGCCCGATGGGAAGGAAAGGATCGTCCCCCTGGCTCACGAAAATGTATACGTAATATAGCAAACTACGTATATTAAATACCAGATATACCAGACGTGATACGGCAACCATGAAAATGACCCTCCCTAGAAAATTTTCTTTGGGCGCCCCTACCTCTTTCTGATTTCTTTCTTATGCCATAAACATATTCAATCTAAACTTATGGTCCGTATCATTTTAACATGAAATTTTTAATTATATTAGAATCATAGACAAAGGCGGAGCTACTCTAAATATTTAATGTTTTCCCCTTGATATAGTCAGTGTATTCATAGAAATTAATTCAAAAATATAATATTAGGAAAAACGTATAAAAGATTGTTAATGTAATGAGAGCATTCTCAAGTATTAAATTCAGGTAGAGCGAAATTTTTCATAGTACATTTTGTTAGGTTCTAAATCACATTAGCATGAAACAAGTTAAAGAAGAGAGAACATTATCTTCTTCCATTATCTTAGTATGAACGAATCGGTGACTCATAGGGCAGTTAACAGATCGAATCGGTCGCTCATAGGACAGTTAACAGTTCCTGTCGCTAATAGGTCTGTCGCAAGTGGGACGACACCCCCGTAGCCAAACTCCCTCTATAAAAATTGTTGCCTGAGTACCTTAGGATTCTATGTGTGTGTGTATGTGTGTGTTCTAAAAATGGTGCCCACGGACCACAGAGCACCGGAGCAGCGACATTACGCAAATTCTTCTACAGATTAGATCGTTGATAATCTCTGTAATCTATGACTTATTAACGAGGAGCAGAAAGTGCTGAAATTGCGCAAATTTCACCGCGACGTTGCCAACAACAGGATTCATGAAATTGTGTGAAATTTTGCACCGAAATAAAATATATAAATCACCAGCATAAAGGCCCCTTTGTGGGATATACTTGTATTATATTTTAATATTTACAAGGCAAAATATATATTTACAGTACATTTCACGTTTAGAGCTTGAATCGTTGGAATTTAAATGCTATAGCTTTTTAAAATATTATACCATAAATTCTCATGGTTTATCTGTGAATTTCTAAACTCAGTGTAAATTTCCTCAACGCGAACTCACTCTTTTTGACTTCTGCTGGTCTTTGAACCCTTGTAATTCCTTTTACTATCGACGTCATTTTAATGACAGTTTTCATCCTGAAACTTTCACTAATGATTCTCTGGTTTAGTGCTTATTGTTTATATTACCCTCCTCACTAAAATTTGCTATTAATTTTTGATCCTGATTGGCTTGCGATTCTCGTTCCTCATTGGATTGTTATATTATTGTCTTATTACATCCGCAACCAGAACACTGACCATTAATTCTTGTAACAATTTATATGATAATAATATACAACAAATCATTCTCACAGCACCTAAGAACAGTAACTAAAATGCAAATACAAATACAAGGATTATTTATAGAAAGGTGAAAGGACAGTTACCAAGATACGTAATAGACACAGCTGAAATAGCTATGTAAACAAATGCTTGTTTGTGATTGGTCAAAACTAGAAAATGTAAACAAATACTCTCTGATTGGTTGAACGCTTGTCCACGATGTTTAAAGGGAATTTCTGGAAACATTTATATTCTTTATATATTTGTTTTATTTTATGTAAGTTTGTTTTCCTTATAGTTTTCCAATAACTATTTGCTTCCAATAACTATTTTCTTACAGGTTTAATCTTACAGGCAATCTTAGAGTTAGACCAGATACGGAAAATTATTCACTTGGATATGTTCCCCTGCCTCCTTCTCTTACGACGCCCGTGCACACATATAATAGTAATAACTTAAAATACTATTGTTATCCATTATTATTATTATTATTATTATTATTATTATTATTATTATTATTATTATTATTATTATTATTATTATTATTATTATTATTATTATTACGAAAACAACTTGCGTTTTGGTGATTGTTTTTATTAGTCGAAATGTTATGGTATTGATGGCAACGTTGGACAATATTTTTTGCGCAATTTCCAATTTTGTTGCTTGTTCATTAAGGCTTTATCTGTGTCAACAGATAAGGGAGTGAAAGTTTGCGCAATTTCAGTGCGCCCCAGAGCACTATTCTACAGTCCAAAATAAAACGAAAATGTTATTTGATGGTATGCCCTGCGGGGACCTAATTCAGCCGCTATGGGGAATCAAAATTTCACAATGCGGCAACGTAGCAGATTAACTTGGAGCCGTTAGCATTACTCTACGAATACGACAAGAGTTGAATTGATTGCTACACTAATAAGTTATGCTAGTATTAATCAATATCGACTTTAGCTGCCATCTGAAATGAATCGATACAACTATTTGATAGATTGGTCTGAGCACCACATATCTGCCCCCAAGATTGCACTTCCGATTGTTTCAGAAAATTAGAACTGATTTGATAATGTGGCCAAGTATGTCCTAGAGCTGTATTTTCGAATCTTCATGCTCGACATAATCAAGAATGAGATTTTGAAAAACTTTAATGAAATTAGGTTCATTGAGGCCAGCTTGAGGCATATTAATGCTGAGATTGTAATTTATGTCCCAGAAGATCAATACAATTATCAATTGATAAATAATAATTAATAGAAATTAAACAAGGGTGAGTAAAAAATATATTAACATTAAATGGGTGTTCTTTTGGTTTTTGTTTTTAGATTAAATTATGGCGTGCTGATATTCTATTGATGAATGAAGGAAAATAGCTGCCTGAATGGAGGTTTTTCGGTTCTCAAGCAAGTCCTCATACAAGAAAAATTCACGGCCTGGAACGGACGGGATGCACCTTCCCGCCTTACAATTGGTAGAGTCTATGAGAAGTTTGTAAGGTGAACGTTTGGTGTACAGTAAGCAAATTGGGAGTGATTGAACCCTTCTTTTATGAAGAAGAGACCGTCAGGGGAGAGAATTACCTTGTCTTGCTCAGCACGTTCATGGAGAAGAACGCGCCACTTGCCACCGAGAGTACTTTCAGCAAAACGGCAGCCTTATCCATTACAGACTGATGGTTCGGATTACCTGAACTACACATTCAGCAAACGTTGGATTGGTAGAGGTGGTCCTCTCCCATGGCCAACACGTTTCCCCGACTTGACGCTATGTGAATTTTGGTTGTGGGACATGCTCAAGGATAGTGTGCATGCCAGCAAACCTAGCAACTTGAATGATCTGAAGCACGGCATCACTCAGGTCATCGTTGCTATCCCTGCCCAAATGGCCCACAAGGGCCATGAATCAACAATGGACAGACTCCATAAGTGCCTTGAGCGGAATGGGTGCCAAATTGAAACCCTGTAACCAAATCCTTGCCTTGTAACTTCACGTGAGTAAATCTCCATTTAATGTTAACATCTTTTTGCCTTACCCGTATATTAGCACGTTTTAATTCTGATTTTGTCCAACTCAGAACATATATCCTTACATATTTTATTTAAAGAATAGAAATAATTCATAATAGGTATGAATGTTCTTGGAATATATTCTTTCTTTTTTATACTTTTTTTTGGGAAGTTTTCCAATTGTTTCTTCAGTTCACCAAGTAACAATTTATGTAATTGTGCAAGAACAATAGCTATTGTTATTTATCTGGAGATACCGAATGACAGTGCAAAAAGTCGATTTCTGAAGAACAAATGTGACAAACAAACAAATAGAAATCCGAGTAAACATGGATTGAGAAATCCTTTCTGTAGAAGATAGAGGCTTTGGAAGATGTTCTTGGAAGCAATTTCAGAGAAAGACGTAGCTGGAAAAAGTATTTGACATAATGTTCGAGCTCGTGTCATACGTCACAATGTAATAAGATGATGTTTATTCAAGTCTTCGTTTAATACACACTGCGGTAATAAAGTTCTCGGACCGATTTCATAAAGTAAAAAATATTATATGCAGAAAGATGATGATATCTTTGGTCTTCTAAATAGTACTCACCTTCTAGAGGGACAATATTTCACTCGTTGGTGCAGCGACTAGAAGCTAGTTTGAGAAATCATCTTCTTGAATGCCCTTCAGTTCCCTAGTTCCTCAAATATTTACCCTTGAGGCGGGATTTCAACTTGGTGAACAGACACAGAAAGTAGTTCGCTGCAGCCAAATATGGCAAGTACGGTGCATGGTCCACGACCGTGAATATGTTTTTTTTTTAAAAAAAAAAAAAAAAAAGCTTTGCAATGTTACAATTATGTGGAGAGGACTCCAGTATCGGAACTGATTCATTTTCTAGAAGAGCTGGTTGAGACCCTCTAGATAAAAAGCTCCAATAACAGTCTGGCCTTCTAAAACGAATTCGTGGAGCATGAGACTCCTGGTACCAAGAAAAAGTAATCCACAAAGACTCGACTCGTGACATGTGCATCGAAACTTTTACTTGTCTTGGCTTCCTTATTCTCTCGTCGTCCTCAAAAAACTCCCTGCCCCCACAAATATGCTTTTACAACTTAAGTGTGCTTGTTCCACTTCTAGACAACGTTTCATGCCAGTAAGCATTCTGCAACAAGCCATAGTTTTTCCATGAGCTGATTTTCCTAATTCTAGTTTAGAAATCTTGATAGCAGCCTTCTGCTTCATGCTGAGAATACGACTGAGTTAAAACTCCAATGTTCGAGACTGTTGGCCAGAGCGTGTTAAAAACTCGATTTCGATCGAGTTACTCGACAGACATATGCGATGGTGATACTGTTCTTGGTCCTGTGATGAGACACTTCTTCTGGTTGATAAAAAAAAATAAATCTGCGAAATTTATTGTCATCATGGGCGGCGATTAGGGGGGGCAAAGGGGGGCAGTTGCCCCCCACTTTTTTGAAATGACCCATTAATGTATATACTTTCATTTGGAAATATTAAGTTTTTGTATGTATTAATGGTTCATAGAATAACAATTGTGCCATAAAATATTTGCTGTCCCGTGAGTACGTATTAGTTGTCTCCTTGTGCAGTTAAGAAAGCTACAGGAATTGCGTTTTAATTGCCACGAAAAATGGCCCAAAAATAACCTATTGGAGCGTCATAATTCGAGTGTATTTTCATTCTTCTTACAAGGGCTCAATATGTTAGTCAGCCGCTTTGGTACAAATTGAGATAACATTTCGTACAAAAAATAAGTCTTTCACAACTTGTTTATCACAAGTTATTCTTTAATTGCAAAAAAATCGAAAGTTCCTAAAATGTCTTTTCATCTTTCTAATACTAAGGAATATTTTGATTTGATTTTTTTGAGTTTAACATTGCGTTCAACAGTGAGGCTATATTAGACGAAGACCTACTGATTAACGTGGAATACGAACCACATGAGCTCCCGCCAGGAATCGAACCCGGGTTTCCCACGTCAAAGGCGCGGCAATGTTTGCAGTGTAACATACGAGTTTAGGGGTGTACATATACAATTAAATTTAGTGAATTCAACATAATTCTATGTTTTAGGATTATTTTGTATAACTGGAGTCATTCTAAGTATTGTTGAGTTTTGATGTACGTATTCCAAGAAAGTGAAAACTGTACATGCAACGAACATGCTTCGGGAAGCTGTAAAAGTATTTCTTTAAATGTCGCAGCATATGCTTCTAGTATTTACTATCTTTCTAAAGCCTATTATACATCGTCAAACTTTTCCATCAAATATTGTATCAAACTTTTCTTTGACGGTAATCTGGTCAAATAAATTGGGTAAAACTTTTGCACCCATTATAAACGATCAAATATAAAGGTGAATATCATTGCTCAATTGTTAATATTTCTTGATTCATTTGTTAGGTTACATGAACGTATATGTGAGATTTATGGTGGCACCTGCTGGTGTAACTATAATGAATAAAGTAGAAATGAATGGAATGACTATTCACAGTTACTTCTGACTCATTTCTCTCCTTTATTGCTATTCCCAAATAAATCTTATTTTCACGGTCCCTTTCTTGTTCAGTAAATACGTATAAATCTATATTCTATTTATTAATCCGATGCTTAAATTTCGTCTAATTCTGTTAATTTTCGAGTAACTTTTGTAACTTTGGGGCACTGATTAAGAATAAATAGTCCGTCATAAAAATGTTAGGCTATTGTTTAGCTTTGGGGCCAGGTTTTTAATTGACTTTTTTGCGATTTTCTATTGACATTCGGTTAGATTAGGTTAATACCATTTAATTCACACAGTATTGCGGAGCGAGTGAAGGCGGGTTAGAGTCTCGCACGTTGTTTTCTGTCTTCGTTAGTGTTGGCCCCCCATTACTAAACAGTTACCAAATGTTAGGTTTTACAGTTAAAATGAGAGAGTACATATTAAAGAGGGTTTTGTAGGATATTAAATTCCGGAGGAACTTTTCAGTGTAGAAAACTACTAATTTATATTTAGAAATGCGAAAATAATACGCCCTCTAACCTATTTTGATTTTATGCAACATCAAGTGTTTTTCGCACTATTCTCATTTTGGCTCTCACCTTCAGTCATTGATGCCTCTGCCTCTTGCGAACAAAACCCTGTGCTAACTTGTGGGTCCCTTGCTGTGCTCCTGCCCTGAATCGGTTAAACATCATCCTCGCTTTTAATGGCCACCTATCATAAGTTGCTTTTCCTGTAGTCTCTTTTTAAATGATATTCGGTCGATGCGTATTTATACCTTAAAGGTCTTCACTACTGCGTAAGTAAACTACCGCTAATTTTAGAGTTTTCCTGTAATATCCTCAAAACAAATAAAAATATCGAAAAAGCAGAAACGTAGTGAACTAAACAATACGATTTTGCGTGTTATACCGTTATCACAACTCATCTATCTGCTTTCGATTTGCAGCTGTAGATAGATTTAACAGATTTTGCTGGTTCTGTAAATAGCGGAATACCAAAAGCAGATAGGTGAATTGTAGTAAAAGTATCACATGCAGAATTGTATTGTCTAGTTCACTACGTTTCTGCTTTTTGAATATTTTTATTAGTTTTGAAGATATTACAGAAAAACTAAAATTAGCGGTAGTTTAATTTCGCTGAAGTGAAGACCCTTAAAGGAAGTCCTCGTAAAGTGAATCTGAACTCATGAATGCTACTCCTACCCTGTGAAACAATTTTTTAAGGCATTACAAATTAATTTCGTGAAGGAATAACTACATATAATAAGATAGCACATGATCATTCCAGACACATCATATAGAGGCATATTGTCAATCTGTACGCAATAATCTGAGCATGCGCCAAAGTAATAACATGCCAGAACGTCTTAAGAAATCATTTAGATCAAGAAAAGTGAAAGAAGATATTTGCTTTTTTAAAAAAAAAAAAATCACGGAATATTCTCAATCTACGCCAATTTTGGGAAGTCGCCTGTGGTACTTAGCCCTAATATTCTTTAATTTTATAGTTATACAAAACAGATTACTGCTAGTATGCACCAAAAGAATGTCAACTGCTTTCCGTGTCCACATACTCGATTTTAGTACCACCGCATATCGATTTTCGTTTGTTTTCTTTGATACAATGTTGGATAGAAATAGGACAAGTTCTAATTTAGAGCAGTTGTATCAAATGTTGTAACCAATGCAAAAGTTGCATACAACTTGGTATGATACATGTTCAAATTCCACTTTGATGAAATATTTGATACAATATATGATGGAATATTTGTTCGTCTATAACGGGCTTAAGAGTAATAACATACATTTAATATCATGTGTGGAATTAAAAATGTAAGTTGTTAATTAATTCGCGGTTTCAATGTAACTTTTGCAAAACAAGCCTCATTTTTCATTACTATTCGATTAATATTATTTTTTCTGTTTATTTGTTTTGCAAATTTGTTATTAAATAGGTCCCTAATCTGATCACACAATTTTCCAGACAGAATTTTAAAATATTCTTGAGGAAGGAATCAAATCTCTTCTTACACCTTCTTTGTTTAAGAGTAAAAAGGCCTAGTATCTATTTGCGTTGATCTTGCCAATTTACTTAAAAAATATGAAACACGATATACGGTATTTTAACTGCAAAAGAGAGTATCCTAATAGTTATACAACCTTTTTGTCAAACAAAATGTTAGAAGAAACCAGGAAAACTAACACTGATATACAAATATTGAAATCATGTCTTGCCCCCCCCCCACTTTTAACGTCCAACCGCCGCCACTGATTGTCATACTATGTACACTTTATGCTTAGTGTAGATATAAAATGTCAAGTAGCAGTATCTCATGTGTACCACGTGAAGGAGTTTGGTTTGGGTGGTATGATATTTTCTAAATTAGTATTGAGACTTAGAAGTGGTAGCAGATTTCTACTACTTCCTGTTTTAGTACAGAGATTAAAGTAGAAATGTAATATATTCTTGAGACGCTTAGTTGTTTGCAGAAAACCGCTGCTCGATATCTATTACTGTTTCTAATTGAAAGCGATCAACGTTAAAATTGAAAGGGTTTAGTTTCTGCCTCTTACGTTTTGAATAAAGCTAAAATAAGATAGTACATATTCTTAGGACGCTAAATCGATTTTTTAAAGATGTATAGATCAGTATTGAAACCGGAAGTTTTATTGGATTTCTATCAGTTCCGGTTTCAGTATAGTTAGTGATGGAGATGAAATGTACTCTTTGGAATGCTTAATTGATTCAGAAAACTACTTCTTGCTATCTATTACCATATTTGTTCTATAGGGATCGATAGAAGTGAAAATGGTTGATTTCTGCCACTTCCGGTTTAAGTATTATCTCGATTAACAAACTCGAGTTCCAAGGGCGCCGATTTGTCTGTAAATTTCGGAAGGGGGGGGCATCTACATGCAGAAAGTATATATGAGGATTTTAAGAAAAATTGCATTCAAATTATGCCAAATATTGTATATTCATAAATACAATAAGGGGGCCCACATGAGCCCCCTCGGCTTCGCCAGGATCGGCGCCCTCGGAGTCCTAACTTTTAATTCTCTATATCCTGGCCAAAATTGATATTGATCCATTAAGGAGTTCTTGAGGTTATTTTTTTAGAACAGATAGCGTTTTGGTAAACCATACCCAAACTTCTCAGGCTTAGGTTGACGAAGGACCTACCGACAGCCGGCTTTCACTTCAGTGATGTGTAATCAGTTCATCTGCTTCCAGAGATGGTGTGGGTCAATGAAAACTTGACCCATGACCCACCACCCACCGTGATCCACTCTGACCCACCACCCATCAAAACCCATTGCCATCAACTCTGACCCATGATCCATCCCTCCT
This sequence comes from Thermobia domestica, assembly GCF_964235325.1. Taxonomy (NCBI): domain Eukaryota; kingdom Metazoa; phylum Arthropoda; class Insecta; order Zygentoma; family Lepismatidae; genus Thermobia; species Thermobia domestica. Next base: position 73,574,076 of record NC_137464.1, read on the forward strand.
CTCTACTGACTAAAGAGTTTACACTTGTAATAAAACAAGGCTGTGAAATTATCACTAATCGGAGTTTGAATTTCTATGGTCAATCACTTCTGTTACAATACCGGTGGATCTGACCTTTGTCATGGGCCATATTACGATGAATTTCAATTTAATTATCATATATAATTATTTCCTTGTTGAATTCAGACACTTTTCAGTGGAAAATGGAATGAAATTTGAGTCTCAAATCAAGGTAAATTAGGTGAACATAAAGGAAAAAAGCAGTGTAAAATTCTACCATGTCTCAAAAGTCAAGCATTAAGTCCTACTACTATTATTACAATTATAAATATCAATATCCAAAAGTGTCTGAAGTTCTCTTCTCACTTAGATATACTCATCACAGGTAAATAAATAGAAATAAATGAAAAGGGAAGACAAATGGAGGCCTTGAAAGTAAAACGTATACATAGTCACCAGTGTTTAGAAGATGCTATCTACAATGCACTGACAAATGAGTAGAGTGGGTCAGTGGGTCCGAGTGGTTCACGGTGGATCGCAGTGGATCAAGTCCTGTTGACCCACGACCTACTCACAATTTTGACCTACTTGACCCATGGCCCACTCTATCTCTGTCTGCTTCCACCGCCGTTGTTTTTGGTTTTCTACACGCGAATTCGATATAGATATTTAAGTACGTAGTCCTCCAATTGCGTGCGAAACATCGAAATTTCTAAATAAGTAAACATAATGGTAATAAAGGGTAAACATAAGGGCAAAATATTCTTCCTTAGCTCAAAGGCATTTAATTGAATCGTTGAGTTCGAAAACCAGTCATCTCCATTGAAACTAATTTTACAGGAAAGATTAACAAAACTAAATTAGTCAATATGAATCTGTTTTCTTTTTTGGACCGTAGAAACGGCCATATTGTATGGTCCAAAAGTGAAAACTACCCTATATGACAGATGCATATTGTCTAATTTAGTTTTGTTAATCTTTCCTGTAAAATTAGTTTCGATGGAGATGACTGGTTTTCGAACTCAACGATTCAATTGAAGTCGTTGTCAACGGGTTTCTGGCTTTTGAAGGATTCACAGTTTCCATTATATTATCATCCACCCCACTGTTTGATAAAGTATTGATAATTGATAAAATGAATTATCCCAGTATTAAAATCCCTCTGTGTAGTTATCAAACATATAGGTGAACAGCATTATCAACATTTTTGAAAGTGCTAAGAAATACACGTTAGTCGTCAAACTTTGTTAACCCTTTCACAAAGGAAGTCGACTTTTGTCGACAGAACCAAATTTCCTTAACATGCGAATGTCGACGATAGTCGACGTGTTAAACTTTGTTTGTCCGTATCTTGGCTTTGTCGAGAGTAGTCGCCAAAGTTGTACCGTTCAATTTTGTTTGTGTTCTATTGTTTTCGATAAACAATAGAAATCCCACAGAAAACCTTTGGCGACTACAATCGACAAACCCAAGATACAGACAAATTTTAACACGTCGACTACAATCGACATTCGCAGGTTAGGGAAATTTTTTTCCGTCGCCTTCCACAGTGAAAGGGTTAAGAGGTCACATACGTACGGGACCGAAAAAATACACAATTCGAAGGAAGTTATTTATTGAAGTATGTTCTGAAAACAACTGAAAAAATATACGCATGGATAAATATATCGTAATATTAATCTTATTAATTGTTTGCAACACATTATTATTTTAATATACTGATTTCTACAGAATAAGTAAGAAAATATTTAATGTGAATGCTTTACGTGCAATTTTATGCTAACACTTTTAATTATAAATAATATGCCTGTGAGATGTTTAATTTCCACCGATGTATACTGTGTATACTTACAACATTTATAGATATAGAATAACTTCACTGATACGTGTAACTAATTCAAGGTCGCTTGTAGAAGCACGCGTACGAGTATACGATTGCGAATTAAGAATTTATTACAAACGCGTGTTCAGAAAACTGTATATGAAGTAATAAAGATAAACCTCTGCTTGGACGCAGCCCAACTTCCACATCAACATTGTTGATATATATGTAGGTAACGCTGTATTCAGGAAACAACAGCTGAAGCCAGACAATACAGAATAATCAACTTTGAAGCACTTGGTGTTTCAACTCAAGCTTTTACTAATCTCCTACCTCAGTTCCAAACATCTTAATTCTGATGCTAAAAGTTCCTAATTTAATGATAAGCCATAGATATAGAAGTTATCATGAGATTACCGAAGTCAAGCGGTGCTAGATCTGGGCAGTATTGGGTGGGTAATCACTTATAAAAGAACGTGGTAGGGCTTTTACCCAGTGTCGAGAGAAGAGATTGGAGAACTACATGAATGAAAGAAGTAACTAACTCTGGCAAGAAAGAAAGAAAGAAAGAAAAGATCATAGGAATTGCGACAGACCAGACGTGATGACCAGACTATTCACATGGTTACTAGCTGAGAGGCCGAAGTTTGGCATCAACAGTGCCCTGGGCATGCTGTGGGTAACTGCCTTCTTCCACAATTGTCTTTCTACCCTTGCAATAAGAAATAAGAACAATGATATGTCACTGAACAATAAGAATGAGCAATATGAACAATAAGAACAATAAGGGACTTCTTTCTTAACCCTTTTTCAGTGAGTCTTTTTCCGTTATTAACAATCTATGGACCCACCATCTTATGAAATGGCAATCAATAACCTTAAATAATAATAATAATAACATGTTATTATTTTACATAATGAACCTCCTCTCATGAAAATAGTATACAGTGGTAGAAAGTATGAGAAGGAAAGGAGGAGGGAAGTGGATCATACAGTATTATGATGATACCCTCACTCTGGCTAGGGACAGAACCAAGACCTACTATCTGTCGCTCTACAATATGATGAACAATACAGAGAAATATAATTCACAGTTGTTCTAATTTTAGCTTTTCAACTATTTTTAGATCAAAGACGTTTACTCTTTTTTTTCTAGCACGGTCGTTGGGCCCCTCTAGCACCTTACGCTTCTGGGCACGTGCCCATGTGCCCCTTATAAAAACGAGTCTGCCAACTCACGGCTTAATGTGTGTGTGTGTGTTTTCTTTTTAAGCCTTAAAGCCAGGTTTAGAACTATAGATGCGAGGTCTAAATTATCAGATAAACGATGATGAAATGTTGGTTGACTATTCATACACTTTAAACTACATTAAGGTAAAGTATTTTTCAACTGTACTTTTGGAATAAGCAATTTCCAACCATGGTAACCACTAGTATATGAGCTGCTAATGAGGGAGTTCAGTTGATTTCCCCCTGCGTATAGAGCTGTCATTGCGAACTGGATGCTCTGTGATGTCACGGTTCACTGCTCGTATTATCAGTAAACTACCGGGAGAAAACAAGGAGTGAACAGGAAATTTTTCATTGATAAAAAACACTGGTGACATCTAAATGAGGCATATTCCATGGTTTTCCCAACACTTGTATTATTCCATTCCACCTACCTCTTTTCTCCCCCTTTTTGCTCTCCCTGTTCTCTCTATCCTGGTTCTGATTACCGAGCGCTTTTCTTCCGTTTGCTTTACAGTTTCAATTTCATTTAAGTGTGAACAAATGAAATGAAATTTTTGAATTTTACGTCCCACTTTTATGCCAGCTAGGCTAAAGGAGACGGTGGTGATGAACAGTGATTGAAATGGTGGAATGAAGAAAGTGGGAGGAAACGGGAGAACTCCGAGGAAGCCCACGCACACGGCGTTTCTCCACCACAAATTTCACTTGGCGGGAGCACGGTTTGAACCCGGGACCCCATGCACCAGAGGTGAACGCTCTACCACTGAGCCACGGCGGCCATTTCATTTAAATGTGATTAAATAACAACGAATTTCGTTGTAATATATATTTTTTATTATTCTACGCTATTCCAATATTAAAGCTCTAGAAACGTACTGTTTCCACTGGTCTGTTTCAAATTTTGGGTAGATCTGCTAGTTCTAATTCAAATTTTCAAAAACCATGCCGTTATTGTTCTATTCAATATTATAGTGGCCGTTTGAGCCCATAAGATGTAACTAGGGCGAAGGTAAGGTTAATATCCGTTAGGCGACCAGTAGAAGAGTTACATACAGCGGATTGACGAACATTGCAGGCGCTTTGCTTAAACCTGAATGGCAAAACCTACTGCACGCTGGTAATTTCAAACGCCTCAAAAGCAGCAATGAGGCATACTCGTATGGATATGAATTTATATGGAAAAATGTCATTTGATATCATGTCTCTTCCACAAATTTGTCACAAACTCACTCCAATATTTACAAATGAAATGCTATGTTTGTATGTTTGTCTCTAGCAATTCACTCCTTTTGTGAGTTGTCATGTCCTGTCCACTTGTATATGCACAGTGGAAAGGAGATTCATGGTCATAAGAGAACGATACGTTGAATAAACAGTGCAGGTTCAACTAGTCTATACAGGGTGGCCCAAAAGTAGGTATACATTCTCGCACTGATCAACTCATTGCTTTCTATATCATTTCTTATTGTTACCAATCAGGTACACTTAGTTTCTTTATTATTTGTTCTTAATGTCGTTTTACTTAAGCTCAGAACAGTCGAAGCATATAAACATATAAGCTAGAATGTTGTACTTGATCCATGCATGGGTGTATACATACTTTTGGGCCACCCTATATATTAAAATGATAGATTTATATGTTTGTGGCCAATTCTTTTGGACATTGAGACCTCGAAAACAAACGCTAGAAACAAAAATGAAATGAAATCTTTGAGTTTTACGTCCCACGGTTATGCCGGTTAGGCTAAAGGAGACGGTGAAGATGAGTAATGAATGAAATGGTGGAATGAAGAAAGTGGGAGGAAACGGGAGAACCCCGAGAAAACCCACGCACACGGTGTTTGTCCACCACAAAGTTCACTTGGCGGGGGCTGGGTTCGAACCCGGGACCACAAGCACCAGAGGTGAACGCTCTACCACTGAGCCACCGCGTCCCCCTACGCTAGAAACAAGTTGTTTTAGCTGGTCGATTCCAAATTTTGTGTAGATTTGCCAGTTCTTATTCCTTTTTTTTAAAAAAAAATTCTTTATTTTCTATCCCACATGGGGAGCGCGGTGGCTCAGCGGTAGAGCGTTCACCTCCGGTTCTTGGGGTCCCTGGGTCGATCCCAGCTTGCGCTGTGTAGACTTTGTGGTGGACAAACGCCGTGCTCGTGGTTTTTTCGGGGTTCTCCTCCCACTTTCTTCATTCCATCATTTCATTCATTTCTCATCATCACCGTCTCCTTTAGCCTAACCGACATAATCGTGGGACGTAAAACTCAAAGATTTCATTTCATTTTTTCTATTCCACATTTTAGTCGTCGTTTTGACCCTATTCGTTTAATATTACCACTAGGACGTTAAAGTTAATACCGTTGTGACAGGCCACCAGTAGAGGAGCTACGTATAGCGGGTTGATAGACATTTCAGGAGCTTTGCTTTAATCTGAATGACAAAACCCATTGCAAGGTAGCAACTTCGAAGGCTTGTGGCCCCACAATGAGTCATTCTCGGATATAGAATTATTTAAAAAAAAAATGCATTTGGTGTCGTCTGTCACTTATCCAAGTTTACCACAAACTCACCCCAACATTCTATATATTAAAATGCTACATAAATATGTTTGTCTATAGCAATTCACTCCCTTTGAGAGTCTTTCTCTCCTTTACTTCTGTTCGTAAAGGAACTTGCACAGATATAGTGAGAAGTGGGAAGGAGATTCACGCTCATGTTACAACTGTACGCTGTGTAAATAGCGCAGGTTCAGCTAGTTGTAATTAAAAGAATTATTGTTAAATACTAGTAGAATTATAATCTGTTTTGAGTTTTTATATAAAAAAGAAATTATATATAACTGTGCTCTGCCCATGACTTGCTTTGATAAATTATGAGCTTTGAAGGACAGTCGCAACTATATCTATACCAAAATAAACAATCGTATTATATATTGAAGCAGGCACGCATCCAGAAATTTCTGTTGGAGAGGTCCAAATTTATGTAGCATTTTAAACAGTTTCTCGAGATAAAAATATATTAAATATCACGATATTAGTAAAATTTGTGTGATATATGTTGACGTTATAAAGGATCTTATTTGTGTTGAGTTTGGTTTTGGTGGCTACTATAGTTTCGGTGGTGGACAAATTTATATAATATTTTTGATAGTTTTTCGTGATAAAGATATGTTAAATATGACGATATTGTTATGACTTTTAACGTGTATGTTGGCGTCGTAGAGGTTCTAATTTATTTTGAATTTGGTGTCGGTGGCCAAAAATATTTTCGGTGGTGGCCAAATTTATATTATATTTGTGATAGCTTTACATGATAAACATAATAAATATTTTGATATTGTTATGATTTTTGGCAAAAATGTCGGCGTGGTAGATATTCTTATTTGTGTTGAATATGGTTTCGGTGGTCATTATAATCTCAGTTGTGACCACAGAAATGTGTTGGTCAGTAAATCACTTCACAAATATATTACGATTAGGTGTTGGATTAACGACAGTTAACAGATATTAAATAAAAATGAAATTATCCAGCATTTACAGTATGAACTTCAAATTTGTGCAACTGTACTGAAACAAAGAATGTAATTAGACATCGGGACATTACAGGTCCACTCTCATATTGTAGATGAAAGCGACGCTAAACTTAATTCAGTCAACCTACCTTTATATATAGCCTCGTACATGTAATAAAGAAATTCTGTGTATATAACTAACTTGGAAATGATGAGATTTTGATTGTTAGAAAAGAAATGAGTTGGGACTGGGGGGAGGGGAGACATAAAACTATAATATTCTTTTAGTTTGTCCTTGTTATTCTTTGTCTTGTAATGTGTCCATCAAAAAAAAAAAAAAAAAAAATCATATCGGAAAGAGGAATCTAGAATAAATGAGAACGTAACTTTAACTTACGTAACTCTTTTGACATCGATTTTTCTTCTTTCAATTCCTTTCTCTCTTCTTTTTTCTTGTTATTGTTGCGTGCTTAGAGTGGTTTTCATGAAATGTAGCCAATTTCGTGACCAGTGCAGCTGAAATAATAAGGGCTGCACGCTACGCACAAACACATGTGTATTTTTTCAACATACTAAAAACGAAAGGAAGAATATTTGATCCAAGAAACAAAGTGTCTTTTCTCATTCTGTTTCGTCAGTTAATCAATAATTCAAAGTTTTAAGTCAGGCTCAAAAAGCCTCTTTTCTCTTCCCAGAGTTGATTAAATTTCCCTCAGACCACTACTTTACAGTTCTTTATTCAGGATAAAAGTGGCTGAGGATCAATAATAAATGAATGCCAAAGAGCAAATAGGAGGCGAGTGAACACGCAAAACATTTATCTTCCTTCTTCCCGTACTTCTTCTTCTTCTTCTTCTGATGGCTCCTCTAGCGACATCTATATATTTTCTTAAGGCCATTAATTCTCTTTTCCTATATCTCTCACAACTAACCGTGCTTTAAAATTCATTATCATATCGAATGTATTCATATTTTAAGCTTCTTAGAAGGAAGATTTGTGTTTTCAAATCACAAAATAAGTTTGAATTTTCCTTGAATTTTGTAAATTATCCTGTATGTACGATGGTTCCGATGAGAAATGATATGACAGCTTTGCAGCTATTGTAAAGCAGAAAATATGTACCCTATGTAATATGGACTTTTGGGGAGGCAAGACAATTTGTTTCTAACGCTTTGTGAGTTAGTGTTTTTGTAGCAGGAAGTTAATAAGTGAGATTGAAAATTCGTACAATGATCCCATGTGAGTTCTATCGGGATGAAAAATTAATGCTTTTCGCTGTGACATCATATTCGCCCACCATAAGCTACATTTAGTGCAGTGCAGTTTTCTGTAAAAAAAAAAAAAAAAAATTATCGTTAGAATTGACTTTTATTTTTGCACTGAAGAAATTCAAACAAGCAAGTTTCGTTTCACAACGTGAATAGGAATGTGCACGAGACAAGACGAGACGAGACAGAATGTGCCTGACAAAATTCGAGACGAGACAACTTTTCCAATAAAGGAACATAAATTTTTAGAGACGAGAACACGTTAATATCATATTTTCGAGACGAGACTTCACGTTTACATCATATTTTCGAGACGGGACAGTCTCAAATTTTGTCTCATGCGCATCCTTAAACGTGAAACTACGGTAAAAACTTTAAAACTACCCGAAACTCACTGCTGAAACCGGAATAGTATATCTAAAACTTCAGGTTGCAATAGAAGTCAGAGATGGAACTGATTCTTCGGACTGACTCTGTATCACAAAACAGCTCTTATATATTAGTATTATATAGAAATTAATAAGGAAGAAAAGCTAGAAAAAAGGAAAAGTTTGGCCCAGCATACGAAAAGGTGGAAAGCTGCCTCAAACCAATCGAAAGATTGCATTGAAGGAAGCTTTTGTGCACCCAGGTTGGTATATACTTTTTGTCTTACCTTGGTATCAGGAATCACTTCCCAAACATTGTCGTTGTAGTTTTGAAACACACTGTATAGTTCTCTAAATATAAGGCCTACAAGAAAATTTTTGCCTGAAATATATAGGATCTTTTTATCCAAATTTCAGATTCAAATATGTTGGATCTTTTGATCTAAAAAGTACTTCTAGCTATACTTACCAAAAAAAAAAAAATACTACAATGGCCATTGGTATTGAAACTGGAAATCGTATTTTTCACTACTTTTGGTTTGAATAGAAGGATAAAGGTTGATGTAAGACTTATTCATGGGATGCTGAATCGTTATAAGAAACATAAAAAAATAACAAGCCTTTCTTGTCTAGCAATCTCGTACTGCTTTTGTTTACAGACAAACACAAGGACATAGCCGTCCTATAAGGTTTCCCATATTTATGCATAACATAGTTCGGAACTTTAACAGTTTATGTATAATTTAGCTAACTTGGGTTCGGACGAGCTCAGCCTTATTACTCTCAATTAGACTCGCGCTCGCTAACCTCAATCAGGCTCGCACTCGTTTCAGTTGAGTTTCGCTATCCTGGATAATGCTCGCGTTTGCTCGATCTTAAAAATCATCGATTTCATTGGACTTGAGCTCACTGATATCAATGTATAGTGACTCACATTTTTTCACGTCGAGCTCTATTGTGCCCGAGAACAGGGCTTCCGAGTTTGGGTGTCTTTAGATGAGAAAGGCCTCTTCCATTCGAAACATACACTTTTCGAGATGAAACATTAGTTTTACATATTTTCGAGGCTGAATTCTTGTGCTGTCGGCAACCCTAGTCACATAACATGGTATTAAACGATGAACCCTTCCTATCAGAGGTAAAGGTAGGAATTTACCACTGATCCACTATGCTATCTGGGGAGCCTTCAGATTCACATATTTCTGTCTTGTTAGTCATTTATAAGATAGACCACAGACTCGACTTCTTTATGTCGAAGACGTAAGGTTGAATAAAATGTAGGATGATCTGTTCTCGAGTCTACGAATAACAAGAAAATGTAGATGACTTATGTAAAGATTAACAGGATAGAAACCACAAAAGAATGAACGAAAGCAAACATCCACCCATCTAATAACCAGTGAAAGCTGGTTGCTGCATTGACGCCTGAAGATTGTTTAAACCAGTAAACACGAAGGCCAGTTACTGTTGAAGGAGGATTATCTTAGACTTTCCAGGCGACTTATTGACACTTTCCACATTCAGTCGTGTTACTTCAATTTCCACGGTCTTACTTCCTTTATGCGACGCCATGAACGATTCAGGGCTTGCATCAGACGCGACGAATAAGTGGAGCGTTCATTTGCATTGCTACTAGGATCTACAGAATATCATAACACTAAGCTTCTGCTTTCAATTGTTTAAACTGTTGAAACAGTTGAATTGCCTACAAATTGTTTACTCTCAAGAGGTGGATATTGCGAGGTAAAATTATACAGTCCCTATAAGAAATCTATATACACTAATTTGATTATCTGTAACATTCTTTATCAGCAGAATATGTTTAAATCATGTCAAAATTTATACTGGCGGCGCTGCATAAATTTAAAATTTTGATATACACTTTATACTCATAATTAAACAATATTACTAGCGAATCCCTTTGAAGAGCAGGGCACTTTTTTAAAAAAAAAATGTTCTCAAAATTTCTATGTTTGTGTTTTAATTGTATTGTGTTACGTACAAAAGTACGTAAGATTAATATTAGAAGACTATAGAGACAAACGTTACGGTTGGGACGACTGTTTAGAGAAAAGAAAAAAAAATACTGGCACTTACGCCTTTGGTTTGCAGGTCCCGAGTTCAATTCCCATGGGAGACACTGGCGGATCTAGACCGGAGTCGAGGAGGCCTAAGCCCCCAGTTTTTTTGAGTGACAAATATAATTGGAGCCATTATTTACATATTTTTGAAAGTTTATAGTAAACTCATGATATACATATCATAGTCTGCGTCCTGACTGCTCTCCCAGTTTTTACCTTCTAGATCCGTAATTTATGGGAAAGTCTTGAAATTTATGGTGATTGGGACTTCTCCTTAAATTGTAGATCCATACCTCATGAAGCCTCGGTGCTGAAAAGGGGCGCTAAGCTCCAATCAACCAATATCTCCAAAGTAGTCTACTGGTTTTATCTCATAGTGTTTCATAAGCATTGGATGATTCTTCAGTTACGATCGTGTTATTACTCGTTATTTAAAAAAAAAAAAAAAAAAAACTATAATGAAAAAAAGATCTAAATATGCTAAAAGTGAGCTTTACTGGATCTTTTCTGACTAAAATTACCATAACCCACCATGACAAAATTGAAATCTGAGTTAAGGACTGTTATAATAGTAATATAACTATAACATGCTTATATTATATAAAATATAACTTGTATGAAACTAAATTTACGATGTCCTTTGAAGCCATTCTTTCAACAAGTTTATGGTTCTTTTCCTGGAAAGAAGAAGCGTTTGTAAATTGATTAATTAGGCTGTTTGCTATTTTTGTGACATTTTTAAAAATCTTAATTCACTTTTTAGTTATTATTGTATTTATTGGTAATAAAGTTCCAGAACTGCTACCGGTATTTTGTAACTGCTAATGACAAAAAATTGTTTATTATGTGAAATTGATGCTATGATATTTTTCTTTTACAGGATTTTTGTGGTAAAGACAGAGCATTTGTGCTGTTTTAAACTTCAATCATCGCAGATACCTTGGTTTCCATTGTCATTAAATCTTGCATTGATAGGACTTAGTTTCATCGCCTATGACAATGTGATCCAGCAATAATAGGTTCGACTCCATGGACTTAATCAACTCTGAACAGCATTCGCTACTCTAAGATTTTTAATCTTCGGCCAAACAATGAGGTCTCGGCCTCGGCTTTTCGGCCTCACATTTTCCTTTGTCCTAGGTCTTCTTTCAGTATCTGCCGGTTCGTTTCACAGTTGATATGCGTTTTGATCATGTCTAAGCAACGTTGCTGATTTCCCTAACTGTCCCGTCTCACGCAGTCACTGAGTGACGTGATTTAGTTGCGTCACTTTTTGTGAAAAGACATTCAACCAACAGCAGGTACCGAGGCTTCTTGTTCTTTTCTGTTTCCCCCCACTTTTATTGCCCATGCTATGAATGGTGTTGCCAGGACACATAGAAATGCATGAAACATGCAGAAACGCACATATAGCCATTCATAGTTCGAGATTTCAGTGTCCATTCGGCGACTATCCGGTTCATATAGTTCGTAGAGGCATTTCCACCGTCTCAAGTTATTCCACTTTGAGAAATGGCTTTAATAGTAAGCAAGCACTTCTTATTTTACTGCTGAAAAAGAGGAAACGTAGAGGTAAAAAAAAAAAAAAAATGTCTGTGCATCCTATGCTATCAACGAGATTGCAAACTTGCCTGTATCATACTTTGTATCGTGATCTGTGTGCAGACTGTGTATTTGTATCGTGATCTGTGTATTTAGAACTGAATCCTTTTAACTGAGTGAGTTCCCTGGGTTCTGAAGATGCTGACATGAAGGGGGATATTTTAGATTTCCCGGATGACAGTTGGCCTGAACCAGCTTGAATGAGGTTCGTGAGGATTCTCAGGATTCGCAGGACGGATCTCTTTCTGCCAAGAGATTTGCTTTAAAAAAGGATTTGCATGAAAGGAATCCTGTCATTAGAACTATATATGCATATGTATATTATTTCCATATATTTTTTTGAGGTACTGCAGCTCCAAAGTCAACATAAACTTTGTAATTAATTTCTCAATTTATATTCTTTTGTTAGACGCAGGTAATACAATTCCACTTACCAATATTTTTGTTTATATATTTGGATATAGTATACGTAAAGCCGCGTCAGTTCCCGAAGGAGCTGGACGCTCATACTTTTAGGGATTATTCATTGAGTACCTACAAACTTACCAAGGGGGTAACAAAGCGACTTTGATTTACTTATCGACTGATACGAAAATAAAAAAGAACGTACCTGTACTTTATATCTGCATGTGTAGTGCCCTTGTACTTTATCTATGACTATGTGTGTGTGTGGGGGGGGGGGTTATTTAACGCATATCGCATGTCTTGTGCACATGGATACTTCTTACTATTGCACTACATAGAAAATTTATGGTATTTCATGTAGAAGTGGTAATAGAACACAGAAGAAACGCAGATCACGGCGTTCTCATGTATACTATTACCATATATTTTTATTACTTCGAGTTCAACTTCATTTTAACACTTACGCTACTAAGCTACATGGGACGTAGACCTACAATCCACAGTACCTGCCACCGGAAATCGAATCCGACTCCTGCAAGGTAGAACGAATAATAAATCTATTTACTCTTAATCTATGTTCTATAGCCCTGATCCTTGGATGTATTTTGAGCCACACAAATAAACAAAATTAATATAGTGCCAAAATGTCGTTTGTTATACCTTTTTATGTTCGTTGTGATCTCTCTGATGTTATTTATATTATATCTTATAAAAACTCTGTTTCTATGTCGACACTCAACATATCGTCATGGTTACCAAAACAAACAAATACATACACGAAAAGATTGATTTTTAGAATATAATTTTTTGTGACTTCTTCTTCTTCTACCACAGAAATAGTTGACTAGTACATATTTAAAGAAATATCACATATTGCCCAGAAAAAGCTTAAAAGAATACAACATATTGTTGTATAGGGCAGCAAAGTTGTAAGCACTTAGCCACAAAGAATCTCATCAATATATGTTTGGTTTTGTCAACAACATATTTCCGTCCTTTACTTCTTTCCTTAATAATAATAATAATAATAATAATAATAATAATAATAATAATAATAATAATAATAATAATAATAATAATAATAATAATAATACATAATTCTGGTAAAGACAATAAAGAGGAGCGCGCCAGTATTTTTTTTTTTTTTCAAATTAGTATGGAAACCAAAAATGGTAGATGTATACCACGTTTGGTTTCAGTACAGAGATTAGAGTCGAGATGGAATATTATTCTTGGGACAGAATTGATGACAGAAAACCGCTTCTCCCTATTACCGTTTTTACCTTATAGTAATCAACGTTTAAACCGGAAGTAGTTGATTTATGCCATTTCTGGTTTGAATAGAGGGTTAAGAGAGGAGATAGTACGCATTTTTGGAATGCTAAGTTGTTTTGAAAAACACTTTTTACTATCTATTACGGTTTTTATTCTATGGCGATCAACACTGAAACCAGAAATGATTGATTTCTGCCACTACCGATTTGAATAAAATATTAAGAGAGAAGATGCGAACTATTCTTAGGAGGTTAAGTCGATTCCAAGGAACTCGAACTTGCTCTCTTATCGATTTTTCTCTATATAGATTAATATTAAAACCGAAAGTCGTACTTGATTTCTACCACTTCCGGTTTTAATACTGTATTAAGGATGGACATTTCAGTTATTCTTGGAACGCTTAATCGATTTGAGAAAAACCCTTCTCGCTATCTATTACGGCTTTCGCTGTATAGTGGCAACGTTAAAACCGGAAATGGTTGATTTTTACCACGTCCAATTGATATCGTCTCCATTAACGAACTCGGACGAGATACCATAATCGCTCCACATACAGGGTTTGTCCGGGAAGTAATAGGACTGATTTTATTCCGCCATGACTGTACTTCAGAGCGTGCGCGCACCGACTGGATCCGGTAGAGGGCGTTCCTAGCTAACGAACGAGCGGCTGGTCACTTGTCTCCGAGCACACGGAGAGTCAGGACAAGCTTTTTCGCGCGACGTGTTTCTGTGAGTGGTGCAAGCCGAAAATGCAGCGTTCGTTAGAGCAGAGGTACGCGATTAAATTCTGTGTTAAACTCGGTAAATCTGCGACAGAGACGTTTGATATGATCAAGCAGGCTTACCCAGATGATGCTTTAGCAAGAAGTGGTGTGTTTCGGTGGCACAAGGCCTTTTCGGAGGGCCGGGAAGAGGTCGCCGATGAAGACCGTGCTGGAAGACCTTCGACTTCGACAAACACCGACAATGTGACTCGTGTGCGCGAAGTTTTGAACTCAGACCGTCGACTAATATTCGTTTAATTGCCCAGATGTTAAATTTACCAAAACTGTGGTTCATGAAATTGTGACGGAGCATTTGAACATGCAAGGTGTGCGCGAAGATTGTCCCAAAAGTGCTCACTGACGACCAGAAATTGTGGCGAGTGGAATTGTGCCAAGAAAATTTGAACATGTGTGAAAGTGACCCCCAATTTTTGAATAACGTAATCACAGGTGACGAATCATGGATCTTTGAGTATGATCCCGAGACAAAGAGGCAATCTTCCGAGTGGCACACGCCGGCGTCTCCTCGCCCAAAAAAGGGAAGAATGAGCAAATCCAAAGTGAAAACGATGCTCATTGCCTTTTTTGACATCAAAGGCATCGTCCTCCTGGACAAACCGTCAACGCCAAGTTTTACGTGGAAGTGCTTAAGAGACTCAAACGAAGGGTCAATCGGGTCCGACCAGACATCGGAGCCGACTGGAAGCTGCACCACGACAACGCCTCGGCTCACACCGCCTTTCTTGTGAACAGCTACCTGACCAAGGCCGGCATCCCAACGCTTCCGCAGCCGCCCTACAGCCCAGATGTGCCCCCCGGACTTCTTTTTGTTTCCTCGCCTGAAACGCCCGATGAAAGGCAAGCATTTTGAGACGACAGAGGGGATCCAAGCAGCTTGCACCGCGGCTCTCAAGGCCATTCCGGAGAATGACTTCCGTGACGCCTTCAATGCTTGGAAATCGCGCTGGCAGCGCTGCATCGACGCAGAAGGAGCCTATTTTGAAAGTTTTTAAAGAATTGTAACGATTGGCTCAATATTTTTTTAAAAAATCGATTCAGTCCTATTACTTTCCGGACAAACCCTATATATATATATATATATATATATATATATATATATATATATATATATATATATATATATATATATATATATATATATATATATATTGATTAGTGTGATTGAAATAACCGATTTTATGTCTAGTAGACCATCTTTTTAAGTCAAGCAACGGACGAACCAAGGTCACGCGTACTACGTCGCAAATTTCGTACAAGTTCAGAAAAGTAGTTGGAGTGCTCAGTCAGTCAGGAGGTAATATATTGTTGAACAGGGCTGAACCATTGAGAACACATAAGTGTGAGTGATTTTCGTTTACACGCTCAAACAGAAACATTCTGCACACCTAGCCGCAATAGGCTACTATACAGGACGTAAAGGAACAAGACCGAAAAACTTCGGGAGGTGATTCTACAGCTAAAAACAAGGAAAAAAGTTCCAATAAACATAAATTCAACGCGGCGGCGTTTTCAATTAGCAGCCATGCGACGTTTCTTCGGTCTCCTTCTTCTTAGTGCTATATCTGCCGAACAAATAGAGATTTTGGCGTCGGGTCAAAAGAATGTAAAGAAAGTCATACCCCACCAAAATAATGGCGCAAACAGAAAAGAGCAGAGCGAACTGAACAAGGGACTTTCCAAAGGGAGAAGGGGATTCACCAAATGAGATGCAGTAGGGGACGTGTAAATACATACAAACAAAAAATGACCTGGTTATGTTTAGCGTACGTACTGAATGATCGATTGGAACGTGCAGATGGAGATTCCTCACTGTAACGTCGGGGAGCAATATATACGACAGAACACACCATGAACGAGGTGGTTTGTTGGACCGACGGTATCGCACCCGAAAATTGTTACCTACAGCGCCATCATTTTGGTGAGGTATTACTTTCTGTATATTCTTTTGGCCCGACTTCAATATCTCTGTTTGACAGATATTGCACTTAGAAGACGGAAACCGGCGAAACGTTGCACGACTACTGCTTGAAAACGCCGCAGCGTTGGACCTATGTTTATTTGAACTTTTCCCCTTGCTTTTAGCAGTAGAATCATCTTCTCAAGGTTTTCGGTCTTGTTGCCTTACACCCTATATATATGTATAGTTCATTTCGGCCAGAAGTGGTGAATGAACGCGTCATATGCAGCTGGTTTGTCAAATTTCATGTCGGGGTTAAAACATCGAAAAATGATCTCTACCAGCACAGATTAACAACATGTTCCGATGAGGTTCTTAGGAACGCTGTGAAAGCGAACCTTGAGAAAAGTTTTAGCATACAGTACACGGCTTTCGGTGGCTTTGCGTGATCAATAAGGTGAAAAAATTGTATTCAAGAATGCCACATGACTTGATACTGGCCAACAAGGGACGTCGTCTGGAGATTCACTGTTATGTACGGAATAATTAGGAAGTTTTCGTGCTTAGAATTGTCACTTCCAATGAAAAGTAAGTGTGTGGCGACAATCGTAAACAGTGAGGACAGTGAATGGATCGTGATCAACATCCGAGATGGTTTCTAGAATCATCCCTCCATCTATAGAAAGCATTGTTGCTGGTATATTTGTCTATAGTGAGGGTAATCAATCATGTCAAAGCGAGACTATTACTACGGATCTTTATAGTGATTAACTCGATGCAATGCACTGCAAACTTTGCACAGACATCCAATAATTGTTAACAGACCCGATGTCCTCATATTTCAGCCCACATGTCGCTCAAACGATGGTGGAGGCTTTTCATGAGTTGCAGTATGGAATCCTCTCTCACCCGCTGTATTATCCTGAAGTCTCTCCCACGGCCAACTACCACCTCTTTCGACATTTCGATCATTTCTTGGCACGGAAGGACTTCCCTGATGACCAGGGATGCAACACATGGTTGAGGACTTCTTCAAACCGCAGAGTTCTTTGGTTATGGAGTCCAATCGTAGCCTGAGGGCCTGAGGGGGGGGGGCAGGAAATTACTTTGACTTTTCTTTCTTTCCTACCTGCTTACTCGTTTTCCTCTTTTTTCTTTTGACAGTGATACAGCTTAGTCAGGTATATCAGTATATAAGGAACTTATATTGTCCAAAAATAAAATAATAAGATTGAATGGCCCAAAATTTATACATTCCATGGAAATAATTAACTTTTTTTCATATTACTTTCTAAGTAATGGTGGTTTCCTGTAAAAGCTTTTTTTTTTTTTTTTTTTTTTAATCACAACGAAGATACATGATAAAGTTGACCAAAGGAAATCAAAATGAGGATTAACTAAACTAGAGCGGACAGTATTCTAGGGAAGACAAAGTTAAGTAATGTCTCTTTTGGTAAGTCATTGTTTGGTAAGAAATCAAATATTCATATTTGGAGAAATACATTGGAAACTATTGCCACATTTTAAAATGTAGACTGGTAATTGTGAAAATGAAATATTCAGTGGTATCCTGCATTGAGGAAGAGTGGCACATTTCTTTTTTCATACAACGGTGGGTTGAATTCAGCTCATGATTCTTGATCGATTAAATTCCATGTGATTAGGGTGTTCCTTATCTTGGTAAACGATCTCTTCAGTTATAGAAAATATAACTTATTCTGTTTTTACTTTATTTCAATGTAATTTAAAAATATAACGAATTAATGAGTTTTTTTAAAAGAAGAAAAAAAGCGGACAGTGTATGCTCATTAATTGAAAACAAAACTATATTCCTCCAAAAGGCAAATACTTCACAAAATGAAAAGCTTTTATAACTTTACAATATCGTAAACAACCTTCATAGAATTTATTTTAATTAAAGTGTCGCATTAGGAAGGAGGTAGTAGCTTTATTCCAGTAGGTGTGACAGGCGAGAATGCAGGGCAAGGAACAAAAGAAAAAGTAGAGCATATCTGTTTCCATGGTAACCGACAGAGGGAGAAAAAAAAACTTGCTGCAGTTTCAGAAGCCAATCAGTAGACGGAGCGCTTACATTCGTCGACGTGCAATGGAAGTTTCCATGGTAGGGAAGGGTTGGGTAAACAACGAGAAAATTACGGCCACTGAGAGTCGAACATAAGACTATGGAAGCGGAGTGCTTCGAAGAAATGGTATGAGGTCCAATTTTCTTTATTGTCTTCAATGCGGTATTTTGTGACCATGGGTGGAGATTTGAGGGCTCAGAAGAACGGAGCAATATTTTAAATGAAACTGTAATTTATATATAGGCTTGGTCGAGCATGACTCTCCACTACGTTCTCCATCAATTTGCATTTTGGTAAATAATGCAAAGACAATTAAAATATTGGACTTTTGGGAGATAATTCATCTACAAAATCCTATTAAGTAAACTAATCATTGCTTCCTTATTGATCAATTGATCTCAATTTATGACGTCATAGTACCAGAACTTCAAATTTCTGCATTTTCATACAGGGTGGCCTAAAAGTAGGTATACACTCCTGCATTGATCAAGTATAACATTTATGGATTTATTTGCTTCGACTGTTCCGGGCTTAAGTTATAAGTAATAAGAAGTTAATAATAAATAATAAAGAAACTAGGTCTACCTGTTCGATAACAATAAGAAATGATATAAAATACAGTGAGCTAATCAGTACGGGACTGTATACCTACTTTTGGGCCACCCTATATAATGTCTTGGAACATGGCTGACATATACTGAAAGGCTCGTTGCCCAATAAATAAATAAATAAGTTACTATAGGAAACTTTTATAAGTTTAATTATAGAAGGACAATTTGATAATAGAAGATTGAAATAAAAATTTTAACCTAGCGGGAGGAAAAACACTGGGATTTTATTTGACCCGTAATTGAGGATAGCATTTGAATAGTTAATTTTCTGACTAGAAAAATGAAAATCGGGTTAGTTTTCTTGAGGTTTCAAGGCAGAAAGTACACTCAATTACAACTATTTTTTTAAAAAATATTTGATATTAATACAAAAATAATCTCTCAAAAAATCAGAAGGTTAATAACAACACCATAATGACATCCCAATATGAAGAAGGAGATAGTGCAGTTGTTGTGAGCACGGACATGGGAACAAATATACGAGGACAGCACAAGCAGGATGTTCATAATCAAAATTAGGCTTGGAAGGTACGATTGACACTACAAATTGTTATAAGAATCTTTACAATACCGTCTGATCTCTAGGGAGTTGGCTTTTGAAGACCAATCTATATGACGCCTCACGCCAGAAGCAATACCCAACTGCTCAAAGAGAGTGGTTGTTCAAATGAATAAAAAAAAAAAAAAAAAAAAACTTTCCTGAGCACAAGACATTGGACATATCTCCTGAACTTCAACCAACTATACAAAGATTTCACTATGCAAACTTACAGTGATGAACAAATGTAAAACCAAGTCCAAGACGACGAGAGTGTACTTGGTCTGACATATTCAGTTTTAGTCTTAATCTTGCACTGGAGCTCTTTGTCTTGGTCTTACACACCAGTCTTGGTCTTGCTTGCAAGAGTCAAGCAAATCCTGCTTTTAAGAAATCTTTTGCTTTCGATTGGTAAACTTTACACTGTACATAAGATATAACAAAAGCTAGTCGTTTTATTGGCTATTTTTATGCGTCAGTAGTAACGGAAATGTGTGGTTAAACGCAATGTTATTCATCTTCATGTGACTATGATATGATGGTGAACAGACCATGAATATGTTAGGGGGGGGGTAAGTCATTAAACATTCTCTTACCAATAGCTAAGTTGTGTTTCTTGTATTAATAATAGCATTTTGTGTTAAGGTTTGGAGTGGTCACGAAAAGTTTAGGGGAGAACAGGCCCCCTAGCTCCCCTCTGGTTGCGGGCCTGTAGTGAACAACGTTCAATACTACATTTCGCTTTAGTTTTAGAACTCCACTAACATGATTTGTTAGTTTACTTTTAGTTTACCTGTAGTCTTAGGCACGACTATTTTTAGTAGGACTTCACAGATTCCAACATACACTATTATACACTGTAAATGAATCAAATGAGGCCAAAGTATATCAAACACGGAAGTTCTTGTAACAATTCAAAGAAATGTGCGCTCTGTCCTCTTCTACACACTGTTCCAATTCATTGTCATTCTCCGCGCTCCAGGTAAGTTCTAAAGGAAGACCAAAGATACACGGAGTTGTATTTGACTAACACTTACACTTGTTGCTTACTTTTACTAAGAATTATTAATGCGCACAACCCCTGCATAACCTCACCTAATAATAATGATAAGGCTAGTCCTGTCCAAGAGAGTTGTAGCAGGCAGAAGAAAGTGATTGAAGGTAAAATATTTACTGGAGCAATACTTTGCTGCGGGACAGATTTAGGCTACAGTCACCAGCAGAAGTATCTACCCCTCTGAGTGCTCTAATTCCATTACCTGCCTTCCAGATCATTTGCAGTTTGTAAAACGCCTGGACAAATACAACCCAACTTATATGAAACTTTTCTTGGCACTGGCAGCGTTGGTAGCACTGAATCAGGTCTCTATGCAAGTTAAATTGTGAGTAGATGACGCACAAAACAGTTCTCCATTCTGAGATGAATCTCTATGGTTGGGAGTATGTTGTCCAATGAATACTATATATTAATCTCAATATTGCTGTGTATACAATGTATTATTTTATCATATATTGTATGTTCAAAGAAATAAAAACACTGATTCACATGAATCAGGAAATGCTTGAAAGTAGACGAAATATCAAATATAAAACAACTGCAGGAAATAAGTTTGTAAATCATTGCCTCCATTGACAGATCTTCTCCAATTCTCCTCATTCCAACATCTTTTTCTTTCTAGAGAGGAAAAGATCTTGCTTGTTACACTGAGGTGCATTAAATTGAAAATGAAGCATTTGAAAAAATGGACGTTGCAGGAATTGAATCCGGGTTTCCAAAATCCCAAATGGCAGTTCATTGTGCTATCTACTAGTCTACCGCGTTACCTCACCTAACACAGAGACTGTTAGCTAGTTAAATCGTTTCATGTAAGATTATACAGAAGATACTAATATTCGTATAGAGACGTTCCTTATGTGAGTGTCACAATGACTTGCTCGAGATTTCCTTTTTTTTTAAACTCAAAAACAAATTATATAGACCTTTCTCAATGAGGAAAATATCACGAAACGTTCCTCAAGTTGAGGCTATCTCATCGCTTTTAACGATGATCCCGATTTACATTACAATTCTTCCTCAACTTAACTTCTAATTTTCAAAGAAAGAAACGGCATACATTATTTTCGCATCAACACGTGTAGAATTAAAAAGTTCTATGTTTATGTTTCGTAACTAGTAGTTTATTTTATTATCTTTATGTGAAGAATTGGTGGTGTAGTGACAAAGCAGAAGACTCCTATCGCAGAAACCCGGGTTGGAATCTCCTCGTGGCAATTAGTTTCTTCAATGTTCTGTTTACTTAACCCCTTCAGTGTGGGTGGCGTATATATACGCTTTCATTTTGCTTTGGCTATTTTGTATTGCGTATGGCGAATATATGTACTTGCCCATAATATGAGTAATGTTATCCCGACAATATTTAGCTAGTTTGCGCTCAGCTGGTTTCAATTGTTGCTTAATTAAAAGAAGAAGAGGAAAAAGAAAGAAATTAAAATAGAGTTTGGGCTTCGTCAAATACAGTTTTCATTCTTTGTTTTGTTTGAGACCAGATAGCACAGTAATGGCTTCAAAACGATATTTTAACGATGCTGACATCGAGCAAGAATTATTAATTAGTGATTCTGATGTAAGTGATTTTGAAACAGATTTAGAATCAACATCCAAAGTTCCCCCCAAAAAACTACACTTTTTACAGCGGTTCGCATCTGAAAATTACGCACTGAAGGGGTTAATTGGTCTTGTAATTCTGCTATTCCTTTATTATTAATTTATACTGTGTTTTATTAAAAAATAAATAATCCCATCAAAAATATTAGATCTAGAGTCTTGCGCCTCGTTCACTCTTAAAAAGTTATCTCATGTAGCGCCAAGTCTAGTCTTCCTACACGAATTCTAATACTTTTATTCTAAGAACAATAAGAGTTTCTACATTTTGGTGTAAGAAAATTCCATGACTTGGCTGTTACGGAACACTCAAATTAGGATAATATGTGAATTTATGCCCATTATGTCTGTTGATATAATAGTTCTATACCTACATTCATTTTCATTTCTTATATACATAGATAATAATTAAATAATAAATGTGGATATTCCACATACTCGTACATTGCTATATATTACAATGAATTACCAAAATACAGAACACTATATAGGGTCTCGGCATTGTTGAGCTCGAAAGACCCTACCGGTTATATATCTTTTCGAAGCGATTCGGTATGTTTCTGAGCATTTCGTTCTAGATACTATTTCCGTTTTTAGAATAAGATTGTCACCATACTTAGAAAAAAATACTAAATTATATTAATATTATAAGTATATTATTATATAATATATAATATAATTATATATTGCATTATAGTAAATTATATAATAATAATAATAATAATAATAATAATAATAATAATAATAATAATAATAATAATAATAATAATAATAATAATAATAATAATAATAATAATAATGCAAAAACATTACAACAAAAAAGCAACTACTACTTCGGGAAGTAAACCTGAGTGGCCTTGGTGATAGTTTCGTTCGTTACCATTACACCACAAACCACTTATGCAAAGCTTATAAACTAAACAAGTAGTTACGAAAGATAAACATAGGACTTCATATTTCTACAAAGTCTATATAACTTATTTCTAAATAGAAGAAGGAAATCGTGAGTAATTCATTGCGTCACGCACCGGAAGAACGTCTCTTCATACCCGCATTAGTATCTTGTGTATATTGTTACATGAAACGATTTAATTAGCTAACAGTTTCTGCGGAAGGTAAAGTAACACTGTAGGCTAGTGGTTAGCACAATGAACTGCCATTTGGAAAACGCGGGTTCAATTCCAGCAACGTCCATTTTTTTTTTTCAAATGCTTCAATTTCAATGCATACTCAGTGTAACAATTAGATCTTCTTCTCTCCAGAAAGAAAGAGACGTTGGAATGAGTAGAATTGGAGAAGTTTTATCAATGGAGGCAATGATTTACAAACTTTCCTGCAGTTGTTTTAGATTTGATATTTTCATCTACTTTCAAGCATTTTCTGATTTATGTGTGGTCAGTGTTTCTATTTCCTTGAATATACAGTATAATTATAATGAAATAATACATTACATACATAGAAATACTGAAATTAATACGTATATGGCGTTCATTGAACAACACACTCCGAACCATAGAGATTCATCTTAGAATGGAGAACTGTTTCGTTCGTCACCTACTCTACAATTTTACCTGCATATACACCTGGCTCAGTGCTGTCAGTGCCCAAAAAAGTTTCATATAAGTTGGGTTGTATCTGTCCAGGCGTTTTCACAACTGTAAATATTCTGGACATCAAGGAATGGAATTATAGTACTCAAGGGGGGATAAACATTTACTGATGACTGTACCAATGTAAGCCTTCTGAATTTGAAGCCTTTTTGTGGTCAATATATTTGTTACTTTCTCTCTTTCTCTCTCTCTCAGTGCGTATGTGTGTATGTATGTATATATGTATGTGTGTGTTTATTGTAGATTTAGTATATCCTCCCCCAAAAAAGCATTAAGGACCAAGCACGGAATGAATTTTCCAGAGTTATATTGAGCGAAACCTAAGCCTTGTACAGTTCCATGCCATCTGTATATTTTATACTATTTGTAATACCCGTTCTTTACATGGGGAGAATAAGTTTATGAATAATATTTAAATTATTTCACCCATACAATACTAATTTTAATGAAACTGTAATGAGAAGAATCCGTAAGGTACTCTAAAATTGGCATAAATTTTGAAATATCTTATCCCTATGGAATGCGAACTTTGATCGAAGTGACAATAAAATCCCAGCTTGAGGTTGATACTAACTCTGATCCAAATGTTCTTTCAAATGGGTCAGGCTCTCTGTCATTTTGGACCTTTTATTTCTAATTCTTTCCCATCCACCATGTCGATGAGGACTGAACTTGGCTTAAATGACATCGGGAATGCCAATATCACCCACCGCGTAAACTATGATTCGACAGTAATATCGTTCGTTTTCGATTATTTTTACTTTTCACCCTACCTACTCCCATTCTCTCCATTCTACTAGGGGATGTTTTACTCCACAGAATTTTTTCTCAGTATATGGGTACCAAATATACATATACACATATATACCAAGGATGGCTGAAATTGCTCCAAGCATTCCAGAGTTATGATGGAACATGCATACATACACATACATATTTTTCTAGTCAATCTTTATACATATAGATATACGAGTAACGTGTTTGGTGTTGCTCCTGTCAGAGAATAAAGAATTGAATAAAATTAAACAATACGAGCAGGTGGCATACCCGTCAATTTCAGGGCCAGGTGACACGCCTGTTCTTGCATGCCTAATCTTGGTTTTAAATGTCATCTGGACTGTTACCAATCAGTTTAGCGACATCGAAGACTTTGAATTCGATACTATTCTAAGTAGTTCTGGACACTTTATTTTCCATCCCTTATCGCTTCCACGCCAATGGGGCTGAACTTGGAACTAACTGCACCGGGAGTATCACTATTCATACTAGTGATAGCAAAAATTAGATTTGACACTAATATCGGTATTTTTCAATTTTTTACGTGTTATCCGATTCCACACTCAACCTCTAGCAGTATTAAGGGTACAGCACTCTCACTGGGGCTAAACTTGGACTTAAATGGTATCGAAAGTGTCACTATTCATCTCAGCGACCCCGAAATCTATAAATTCGATGTTAATATTGGTCGTTTTCTTTTATTTTTATATGTCACCCTTTCTCACTTCCTAGGACTGCTAATGGGGCCTGATGTTTCACTTAAACATCGTAGTGTCGCTATCCATATCAACGACCCTCCAAACTAAGAATTCAACACTAATATCGGACGTTCTCGATTATTTTTTATATATATGTCATCCTCTTCCACTTTAGGAGAAGGGTTTTACTCACTGCGAGCTGATCTTGGGTTGGAACGTTATCAGTTGTGTTACTATTCGTCTCTGCGACTCTGAAAGCTATAAATCGATATTAATATTAATAGTCTTCAATTATTTTTACATTTCTCTCTAGCGGTATTCTAGTGGGTGTTAGGGATATTTTACCCTTTGCATTTTTTCATACTATAAGTCATGTGTGTATCAAGTTTGGTTGAAATTGCTCAAGTCGTTTCAGAGTTATGCTAGAACATACATACATACACATATCATATACATGCATCCATTTAGTAGGAAAATTTTGAATTCGTACTTCTTATGGTCTTTCTGAAGTGAGCACAAAGCTAAGAATTATGTGTTTTAAATACCAATCACTAATAAGAATAAATACACATACATTTCCTTCAACAAAACATAATTTCTTTATCATACTTTTCTAGTTTATATTACAGAAGCCAAGAAAGTCAAGTGAAAGTCATTTGTTCTCTTCCTTTCTACCTTCTAAAACATTCAAATAGTACAGTGCAAAGATTCTTGAAAGTTGGTCTTGGTCTTGCAAGAGTCTTACAGGTTTGATCTTGGCCTCGATCTTACTTTCAAGTCCAAGAGTCTTGTACTCACCATTACAAACTTGGCGAAACTTCTTTGGCTACACTATACCAAAATTAACCGCTTCGGGTCTAAGGTGTAGGAGGGATGCATTCGAGTCGAGTCGAGTCGAGATTTAAGCCTGTCTCGACTCGTCTCGAGAAAATGTTGTCTCGACTCGTGTCTCGACTCGAAAATATGTTTCTGTCTCGACTCGTGTCTCGACTCGACAGTCTCTGTCTCGACTCGACTCGAATTCGAGTCGAGACAAAATGTACGACTTAAAATATACGCAAACATCAGCCAGACCATCATGACTACCTACCTAATGGTCAGTATGTCGACTTTTGGCATGGATAAAAACGGCGACACGTCTTGGCATACACGCAATGATCCTTGATAGGTCGCTGGAGAGAGCTGGCACCACATGTGCTCACTCAGATCACCTAATTCCCGTAAATTCCGGGAAGGGGGGTGATGTGCTCTGACGTCACGTTCAATCACATCCCACAAGGAACATCACTCAAATGTCCGGCTCCAATTTCAATGAAACTTTTTTTGCTGATAGAAGGCATGTATGCATCATTACTTGTGATGACAAATTTTTGCCATGGTGCATGTTTTCTATTTTTTTTAATAACTTTTAAGAGTTGTGATGTGGTTATTAGAGATTACTACAGAAGTCCCTTACTACACTTTGTAAACGGAGCGTTAATGAAGAAAAGTGAAGAAAAACCATGTGGATACATATAAGTCCTGGGGGGAAGTCGTATGGTAGATATGACCTTGATGGCAGCCATCTTGAAATCCACCATTTTGAATTAAGGTCAAGTTTACAAAATGAGAATAACGTAATATGATACATAATTTCGGGCTAAAATTTAATTAGAAAAATAATGGTGAGGTTAGTTTTAAGATACACCCATTTGGGGGAAAGTTACAGGCATATTAATTGTTTTTACTTACTGTGTGCGTAAGTCCCTTCTTACTTTCGTCTCAAGACCTGTAAATCGATCGCAACGGCAGAGCCCGGTTTCGCACTAGTGTTTAGAAATCTTTAAACTCACTTGAGGCAATATTTGTGGATTATTGTATTGTATTTTGCCTTTAATTAAATTTGAACCCACTTCATGATCTTGTGTAAAGTATCACTAAAAGAGAATTTCTGTTTTTATGGAGAACGTAAGCATGGCAATTATAAAAGGTAAGGTGCGTATGTATTTATAAGAAAGTCTTTTGTGGTCCCGCCAACCTATTCTTTAGTTGTTTTTTTCAAAATACTCATATCTCATAAATAAAAGAGCTATTATAAAATCTCTTACCACTATTCTTTAATACTTATAAAATTTTATTTATTGTAAAAGCACTGGCGAGATATTTTTTAACGCCCACTAAAATTATGGTGGAGCTCCTTCGTGGCTAACGGTTAGCATACTTGCCTTTGGCGTGGGAAACCTGGGCTTGATTCCCGGTGGGAGTTCATGAGGTTCGGATTCCACGTTAATCAGTAGGTCCACGTCTCACATAGCCTCGCTGCTGAACTGGACGTTAAACTCAGAATCAATTCAACTCAAAATTATGGTTTTGACTTTATTATGATGTCATTAGTTTAAACGCCCAACTGCCCAGTAATTATAAACATTGACTACATTATAAAATTGTAATTTGTGACGACTAAAATATCAGAAATTAAAGATTATTCTTTGGCTATGGAACATTTTGAAAATCGTGAAAAACTGGTACTGCACCGATACAACACACCTTTTGGATTTGTCATAACATGTCTTACATAGCTTTGGTTCGATTCTCAACACGGACTGCAACTACCCGTTAAATTGTGCATCCGAAAGGCACTCTTTGTTAAACCTCGCTTATCACTGCTCATCTTAATAATATATATAACTTCACCGCGAAGCAAATGTTGCATTTCTCTCTTTCATCCTAACACCAAACAAAACTAACCACAGCTGTGACACGAAGGAACTATTTCGAAAAGAAACAAGCTGTGCTTCATAGAGATGTGTACCAAATGATAGAAGTATAAAGTATTGTTTTCTTTCCTGTTTATTGATATCAGTTGGTGTTCTTAATGAGTTTACTCATTAGTTTAGAAAGAGTATATATGGAATTTGGACATATGTTGTACGTATTCTCCTGAGAAATTGATGAGACCAGAAAAGTTATAAGGACAGATGGAATAGGTTTAACCGCATCTACGTGACTTTATCAAATATTTATTCTCCGTAATGGTACCACGCGGAATTGGTATAGGCCTACTTTTATCTTTGCCTCCCTCTGTTAGCTGTTTCGTATCGTATATATCGGATGGTTTTGATATTTCTTCTGATCATTAAAACAACAATGGTACCTGTGTGCGTGCAGAAATGCAAAAGCACAAGGTAACTTCCTATTTGTTTTGGAAACAACAAACACATTTCACGTCTGCGAGAGAAATTGAGCACAGCGAGATCGGGTGTTTACTCACGGTCAGTTCGCAGCAGTAGTCCTTGGTAAAAGATTTGGCTATCTCGAAAACACTCGCAAAACCTTACAAATACAAAAGACTGCGCTTCAAAGAAAGTTTAGACACAGATGTTTCAATTTTCTTTTAGCATCTTTCTTCAGCAAAAGAGTCGGTTCATTGTATTCGAAAAAGGGAAGGGAGAAAGGGTGAATTTATATTTTATGTGGGGGGTAACGTTGTAAGTAGTATAAACAATATATACCGCTTCCGACTCTGTACTGAAGCACTTCCTTTAGCGGTATATCACTAGATCTATCCTGACCCTCATCCCACCTTAAGTTGTTAAGTAGAAAGGGACAGAAGTATTCAACATGACTGCGCACTTGAGTTTCAGTTCACAATACGAAAACCAGTGAGCAAGTAAACAGTCTTTTGTAGGATCGTGTTTTACTTCTTGAATTTATTTTTGAACATTTCTGTGAATTCAACAACAGAACGCAGTAGAAATACGGACTAGTTTTTACTCCAACCATTACTTTCGCTCCAACCCAGGGATGCCACATTTATGATTTCGTACTAGATCTAGTGATTTTACTATTGAACTAGTGATCTAGTACGTACTTTGGGTAAATAGGCACATTCTAGTAATTTTTTTGCATTTTTTTTTCTGATGCAGACAAATGAGAAGGAAATGGTTCTTAAAATAAAAGGAAGAAGTATATTGCAGTTCAAAACAAATGTAGAAACCTTAAATTATTTTTTCTTTTCCCTCTGACTGAATGAAACCCCTGCTGTGTAACGACCTTAGGTAAACAACGGCTATCTTTGGTCCGCTACCTCCTTTTGTTAGCCGACATGAGATGGGTTACTTTTTTTTCTGGAAGAAAGTGAAGAAATAATTATCCAGTACATTTACGTTTTGTCAGGCACATAGGCGCAGTCTGTACTTGTTTCCTAACGAATTTTAGCAACATAACATAAATGAAACATATGTACCAGAAAATAGAGGCAGTACAAACGGAAATTTTCATCTGTGACACATTTGATGAGAAATATAGTTAGATGTCACGTGCAAGCAATCTAAACATGTCCTATTTTGTAATTCTATTCGTGAGACTGAGAAATCAAGAAACAATAATAACTGGTTTTCTTCCAGGGGAACAATCTAAATGTGAAGGGGTGTTACACTGGGACTTTAATTGCGTCCTTTGTACAAGATTAACAAGTAATAGCAATTTTTTAATTTATTTTAGTTCTTGGGGAGAGGAAGATGGAAGCGAACCCTCGTAAGGACCTCTGCAAGGAAACATGAATACTATCCGCCACTGTTTGTTACATTACACAAAATAGTTATATATATATATATATATATATATTGAGTTTTAGTCAGGGTTTTCATTCTGCAGGAGAGGGGGGGATAGTAATACCTGACGAACATTTTCTATTCTCAGAGTGTTGCAATGATAGCATTTCCTCCATTATAACTTGGCCAAAAGCTAGTTGCATTATATGTAAGGATTAAGTTGGCCTAAAAAGCTTAAATTTCTATGGCTGTTTTACTCTGTAGCCATGTTTCTCATTTTCGGTCTACGGGACTCTGTGTCCGGAAATTTTCGATGGCTTCCAAGTCAGAAAATAAGTGTATCAAAGGCATATATATTATATCTATGGTTATATGAGGGATGGATCTACAGTTTAAAGTGGGATACCGGTAACAACTTCATGAGCTTCCACCGTAAATCGAACCAGAGTCTCCCGCGATCAAGGCGTATGTGTTAACCATACAGCCACGAGGAAATTCACATAAGCACACACACATATATATAGTTGAGTTGATTTTGACTTTACCGTCTCTTTCAGCAGCGAGGATATATGAAATGTAGACCTACTGATTAACGTGGAATCCGAACTACATGAGCTCGCGCCGGGAATTGAACCCGAGTCTTCCAAGGCAAAGACGCGTACACTAGCCGCGGAGTTCACACACACACACACAGAATCAGAGTCCTCACACATCAAGGGTGAGAGCTGTGCCACCGAGTCACAGCGGCCACGGGGCTAGGTCGAGTCCACTTTACGTTCATAGTTTCTTAGTACATAAATGTTACGATTATGAAATAGATTTTCCTTAATGAGCTGCATAAAAACAAAAGCTTTCGAAATGCATTAAACAATTAGCTCGATTTGAGTGTGAACTTAAAGTTATATCAGAGTGTAAATATGGATACGCACCAAAGCTCGAAAACTTAATACACTATTTCTCCTATATAGTCAGCATGTATCAAGCAATCGTTCAGCTTTCATTTGAGAGGATGGAAATCGAAGGCCCCTGAACAACTATGTTACTAATGTGCGGAATGTATTTATCTTACAGTGAACTGCTTTGATACCAAGTGGCCTAACTCCAAAATTGAAATTTTCCAGGAGTGAAAGTTGAAGTTCAATATCTCATGAACAATCCATATTTCTTTTATGTTGGGAACCAAAACCATAACTACTGTATGTAGTTCATTGTTTTATAACTTAGTGTTTACAAAAATCCTTTTAAAAAATACCTATTCATAGAAGTGAATGGTACTTATCTGTACTAGTTCTTGGCATCCAAGCAGTCCATTTATTGTAATACTAGCTTAATATATCCATTCTTCGCATGGGGGCTGTATTTGGAAGTCAACACCTGTAGAAGTATCACCATTCATTTCAGTGACCGCGAAAACTATGGATTTGACACTAGTATCAATCAATATGGGCTATTTATACATGTCTCGGTATTCCTCACCCGCTGACACCCGGCCCGCATACAGTAGTAGCTGAATTTGCAAGTCATCGCTGATGGAAGTGTCACCATTGATCTCAGCGACCGTGAAAACTATGGATTTGACACTAATGTCGATCAATTTGGATTACTTTTACTACATGTCTCGCTAAACGCCCCCCTGAGACCCCCTGGTTCCAATTTTGACAAAAACGCTTCGCCTTAGACTGGGACCTGGACCAAGGTATCCGTGACCAAAATTTGGTAACTCTCGGTCAACTTGTCTGGTCCCCAGGTCGGTCCCAGTAAACGTCCCCCCCGAGACCCCCTGGTTCGAAATTAAAAAAAAAAAAAAAAAAACGCTTCGATCTTGATCTGGGGCCTGGACTAAGGTACCCGTGACCAAATTTTGGGAACTCTCGGTCCACTCGTCTGGTCCCCAGGTCGCACACAGACAGACAGACAAACACACAAACAAACTCTTTATTTTATTTATATTAGATAAGATATACTATGTAAAATAGTCTCGTATCATAATATGTGATTTACAACAAATGTTACATTATATATTATCCGTAGCTCGTGATATGCTGCAACATATTAAAGCCTCAGAATAGTTGGGCAAGCGAATAATCCAGAAGTTACGTAACCCTATTGCGTTCATGGGAACGAAAACACAATAATTATAACTATGCTAAATTACTATAGACTACCAACTGCTCATTCAGAGAATTTATGAAGTTCACTTTATCGCAATAGTTTTATACAAACTAGATTTAGACTACGGATAATAGTTTTATACAAACTAGATAATCAATTATTATTATTATTACCATTATATTTGCAGTACAACCAAATACAACAACATTAACTATTAGTTCTAATTAACTGAATTGAGCTGAAAATTAAATCTTGATCTTTAAAGATTAGCTATTAATTTTATGCGTTCTGTACCTTTCTGAAGGAATAAAAGCTGGAATTGGTTTCAAGGCTGTTTCTGAGTGAATACTTTCTTCAAAATAATATTAAAAATTATAGAAAGATTTTCGAGACATTCGAGTCGAGTCGAGATTTTTAAGAGCCGTCTCGACTCGACTCGTGTCTCGACTCGAAAATTCGAGTCGAGAAATACGTTTGTCTCGACTCGTCTCGAATTTTACAAAGTGTGTCCCGACTCGAATTCGAGTCGAGTCGAGTCGAGATTCGAGACATGTCTCGACTCGAGCGCATCCCTACTAAGGTGTAGTAATCAACGTGAAGGAAGGCCGAAAAACGTCTCCAGAGCGGTCTTGTACAATCCAAACTGTGGAAGCAAATTGATGTGGAGGTGTATGACCAGTTGGGGAGGGGGAAAGTAATGATGACGAATCATTAGCAGGATGATTGCCTAAACATACATCAATATTCTGTAGAGGGCGCTCTTGGACAGTCTCGAGCAATGGAAGATAAACATTACGAACGTTATCTCCCAGCAATATAACGAGCCGAAGCACACTGATCGGGCCATCATTGAATACCTTCGAAGTCAAATGTTTTTACTGAGTGGCCTCCGCAATATTACTTCAACCTGATTGAACACCTTTGAGTTGAGATCAAAACATCCTTGGCTTCTTCACACTCAGCTGACTGTGAATGACTGCAGTCGAAATTTGTAGTTGCACAGAAACTACTTGAAACTCTATTCCAGCTTCCACGATAGCATATCTTCTGGAATTAAGATCCACAAGAATCCAGACAGTAATCAGTGCTAAAGGTGGTTACACAAGACATTAATGAATAAGTGAATTTCCATTTAATAAGGTCAAATATTTGATGAAAAATCTTATTGTCGTGTTTTGGTAAATACACCAATAAAATTGTTTATTTTGTTGTCATTATTATTTTTTGCAAATAAAAGCTGACTAAATTACTTCTTTACCCTTTTCTAAGATAAACCGAACGCATCTAAAAAATAAATAAATAAAGAGGTGCTTCAACCGAGGAATAATATGTTTGATTATGTATTGGATAACTATGAAGAGGTACAGTATATCAAAATATCTTATACTTTCCTCATTTATGAGCTCTTTTCTATTCTAGCTTATCATTACTAGTCTCCCATTCTTCTTATTTATTACTATTATTATTTTCAGTCCGAAGATTATTAATGCTCGAAATAGTCCAACAATTAATTTATTTGTTGGTATGGCTGGAGAATATGGGATGAAAATAAATGTTAGAAAGACAAAAGCCATGGTGATCGGAAGGAAGCGGTCGGCGTCAAATATGGAAGTACGAGAGGAGAAAATAAAATAGGTGACAAGTTTTCGATACCTTGGTAGTATTATTAGTGTTCATATGAAGTGCGAATGTGAAATAAAAGCAAGAATAGGAATGGCGAAAGAACCCTTTGGGAGGAAGAAAATACTATTTTATGGGACTTTGAATAGAGGGTTGAGAGAAAGACTCATAAAATGTTTCTTGTGGAGTATTATACAGCATGGGTCAGAAACATGGCATGGACATTACACAAAAGTGGTGAAAAACGATTGGAAGCTTTCGAAATGTGGGTGTGGAGAATAATGGAGAGAACTAACTGGGTAGAAAGAAAGACGAAAAGAACAATTCTAGATATTATTCAGAAGAGGAAGAGAAACTGGTTGGGACAGAAGGAACTGTATCACGAAGGACGTGGTAGAAGCTGTGATGGCAGGAAAGGGAGAAAGGCGACGAAGGAGACTACAATTAATGGGTGATATCAAAACAGAGAAATCGTACGTGAAGACGAAGAGTTTAGCGGAAGACACTGAAGCATGGAAGCTTCTCAATTGAGGCACGTGATCTGCTAATAATGGCAAAATATTTAATACTTATGATGATGATGATGATATATGGATTTAATACCCATTTTCTTAATTTGGACTAGGGGAGATTTGGATCAACAGTTTAATTACGAATTCGAGCCATATGCATTCATACAATCCGCGTTTGTTCACCATCGTAAACAATGACTTCTGGGTAAAGGTTTCTCCAACTTTTTTTCATAACTTTTTTTATTTTCGGGATTTTTTAAATGCTACTTCACCGTGCATGTAAGCATCATTCATACTACTACTACAAACATTATTTTTAAAAGAGGCATTTAAAAAAAAATATGAACTTCAAGCATGGTATTTTGATTGGGATCATCAGAGTAATTAAACCAAGCTCATCTGAAGTTATTCTATCTAGTCAATTAATCAAGTCAAAAGTAGGTTTATTCTTACATGTTTTATAGAATTAGTCTATCTTGCTCGGAAAATTGGTATGAATCCGAGTGTCAAAACTAATTCCAAATGGTGGTCGAATATGGTTCATAATCATTGAAAATACCACCATTGACGTGGAGTTGAAAGTTCTACAGGTAATTTGAAACGCAATATTTAATTTAACGTTCCATTATTATACATAGCATGCCCTTTTCACTAAAAGACACGGATGATTAAAGAAATATTTATAAAAGAATTGGTGGAATGATATTGTGGGAGGAAACTGAAGAATTCTGAAATAATACTGTACACGCACAGAATGTTGTTCATCAAACACTCATACGGCCTAGGATTGAACCAGAGACGCCTTGCAAAAGGGTGTAAGCACTCTATAAATGCACTACCCTACCCCTATATAGATAATTCATATTTTAAATTATATTTCATGTCATTTTTTGTTTACTCATAAGACAGAAAACGAAATTACCTATATTGTTAGATACTTTTTTTAAAAAAAAATGAAAAAAGTAATATAAAACCATAATTTTTTAATTTCAGGCTTACCCAGCTATTGTATTGAATATAATATTCGTATCGAATGTATATGTACTTTACATAAATAATTCTGTTTACTTTTTCCTGTGGGAAATAACAATACACATGCACAAAAATGCATAAACACTGATATTAAATATTAAAGTGCATTATGTGTCTTCTAGTAGCACATCAATTTCTTCTAGGATTTTTCCTCTACGGTATTAGCACAGAGATTCTATCATGAGAAATGTTTTTTTATTTTTTTATTTTTTATTTTTTACATTCGGAGGAGTGGAACTCAGAACCACACGCATTTGTTTATTTGTTTATTTTGTTTTGTTTTGTTACAGAAAATGTTACAAAATTCAATCTGAAGCAATTTAAATATACTTCAGTTGCTGCGTAGTACTTAATGTCTATTTTTAATTTGTTATCTTCAGTAATGCGGACCGAAGTTGATGTCTAGCCATTTTGACAGTGACGATTTCAGGGAATGGGGCAGAAGAAGGGGAACTCTCGGAACTGCAAATTTCCTTCTACCGGGAGTTGGGGCGTATCTTCGATTGTGCCCAATATGGATTACCAGTATTTTGCAATACTCATTTTCATCCCTCATGTATTGAAAGACTCCTTAGGGAAAATCCAAATTACCATTTTTGAGCATGAGAACTACTGAAAAAACTGTTAAATTTATGAAGGGAGAAATGCAGCATTGTCAAATTCGAAGTGATGTGAATTCGTTTAATTCTGGACTCGTACAAATGATACCTAAAACAAAAATTAAATATTTCAGTTTAACGTTCCTCGTTGATGCCCTTTAGGCTAAGGAAGAGACGATGATTAAGGCAAATGAATGATGTTGGAAGAATTGGTGGAATGAGAAAGTGGGAGGAAACGGGAGTACCGGAGAAAACCCATGGACATGATTTGCTCACAACAAACTTGTTTGGCCGGAGGTCGAACCAAAGACCCCACACATCAGAGGCAAACTTTCTAGCACTCAGTCACTGTGCCCTCCAATACCCAAAGCAATCAAACAAGCCAATCGAAGTTCAGAATATGGACATATGTGGACCTCAGAGAGCTCTTCCTTGGCTAAGCGGTTAGCGTACGCGCTTTTGGCATGGGAGACCCGGATTCAATTCCTGGCAGGAGCTCATGTGGTTCTGATTCCACGTTCATCAGTAGATCCCATTTCATATAACCTCGCTGCTGAACGGGACGTTAAACTCAAAATCAACTCAACTCAATATGGACCTCAGAACAACTACATGCAATTCGTGAAGAGCAAATACACTTGCAAACGGCAGATGTATGGTACGGAACGTCCAGACGTAGGATAATTGCTCAACAATAAGCTTCGTGACTACGAGTTGGAAATAGCGCTACATATCATACTTTGTGTGAAAGAGTGGTTAAAAACCGAAAGTTATTTTTCTGAAGATATTAAGGTCTCCTCGTCCAATACTGGAAGAATTTTTCCAGTAAGATGTTTTAAGAGGAAAGACGTTTCTCAACAAGCCACACACTATCTGCAATTGTGAACGAACTTCAATGCCAAGTTCCTGCAATAATAATAATAAGACCCTACGCACACTAGTGACAAAACAGTTGTGCAACTATTTCGTTTCTTCTTCAGTCAACAACTTCACGGAGACAAACGACACATTTATACCGGCAACAGAAAAGTTGTGTTGCCGGACATCTGTACGTGTCCCTTTACAGACACAAGTGAAAGACGTCTTCATAAAAATCTTCAAGGGGTACCATTAAGGGAAGATTCTTTTCAAAATCTTGCACCGTTAGCAAGATTTGAGCCTACTTCCGGTTGGAGATTGTAATTTATGTATGATCAGTGTTTTCTTTCTTCTTGCATGCAGTATGTAGGGGTCTAATAAGCAAATACATTACACACACAATTAATTATAATGTCGGTGGTATATGATGTTCATTGGACAAAACACTCCAATAAAGATTCATCTTAGACTGGAAAAATGGTTATCCTTCGTTTTTCATCATTTGGCCATGAAACAAACGCCTGAGAGATATACAACCCTTGTATACAAATATGTGGTGTTGGAAAGTATAACTCGTAGAATATGATATTTTTTTTTAAAGTTTCAACACTTCCAGTGTACTCCTAAAAATGCAATAAAGAAATAATGGTCATGTTTTTTTTTTTTAATATTCAATTAGAACTGAACAACATACACAAAATTTGCAATCGATCAGTGAAAACGGCATCTTTCTAGAGCCTACGGTTTCCGAGAACTCACTGTCGAAAGGATTGGCCACAAACATATAAACGTCCACAAACATATGTATTTTTGTTAACCACAAACACATAAACCTAGCATTTTAGTATATAGATAGGCTTTCCTCGTTCTTCCCGCGTATTCTTAACTTGTTAACAACAGTCATTTTTATACTGTACAGTTATTTCTTCATATGTATTTGTAATGAAAAGAAAATTGAGATTGAGGACTTCATCTGTATTTCTTCTAGTTGTATGAAATCAATCAATAAAAATAGTATGGGTAATATGACAGCGGTATGTAAATAACGTTATCGAATAATGTAGGTAGTACAGTCATTTCAGATTTTGCCAGTAGGGATAAGATTGTCCACCGATAGAGGAATTTCATGCTTTTCAATAGTATACTAGTATACAATTTATTAAAATGGATGTGTTTCTCAAGGTATCAGGACATTTGCGATACTGGAAGTTTGCGGTACAACCAGAAAACCAGTTTTTCTGGGACATTTGAGGTACTATTCAAAACTTTCCCTTAGACAGTGGGATATTTGCAGTACATACCGTGGAAGGTGCACCAAAATCACCCATTTTAGCCCCGTTAATCTAAATTAGAATGAATATATTAATAAAGGGGTGGTGTATGCAGATGGAACAGCCTAATATTATGTGATTCATTCTGATTGGTTGATTTTTAGTGGGTTATGGGTATATAAGAGGAGATCACGCTGGCCGCCTAATGGAAACTATCACAGTAATCGAAGCCTCTGAGAAGAACGCATGCCAGCGCTTTCATAAGGGTTTTCAGTACAGACAGTATCGACATTTCAAGGACGGGGAACATAACTTAGAGGAAACAAATATTGTCCCTTTGATCTTCGGCCTCATACCAGCAAGAGATAGTAAGAAGTATCAAGGATTTTTCAGTTTGGTGAAGGTTAATATTAATGATTGGAATCCGAAGCAAGCAGCAATAACATCTCGAAGAACATTATTCCAGCAGGAAACGCAAATTTGTGGGTGTAATTTTCATTTTCATCAGTGTTTGTTTAGGAAGATTAAGGAATTTGGACTTATAAATGACTATAAATCAGTTCCAGAGGTGAGACTTTGCTTGAGAATGTGTTCTGCCCTAGCATTATGTGTTAGTGTTATGTGCTTATCTCCAATATACTAATGGAACTCTTATTATAAATCATGCAAATAAATTACTAATTCATTGAACGTAAATTCTGACTTTGTCTCATACTTATTCCGAGTTAATCTGACCAAAAATTCCTAAATATGCTCATAACAATGGACAACTGTGTGCAAAATGAGTGACTTGTGATAAATCACTCCGCAGGCAAGTTGCTCTTTGGATAATTCCGTAATTAGAAATATCTGAATATGTTAAAAACGAAGAAAGAAGAATATTAGGCCTATATTTCAACTTTGAGTAAACACTGCAAATGGTTATTGGA
This sequence comes from Thermobia domestica, assembly GCF_964235325.1. Lineage (NCBI taxonomy): Eukaryota > Metazoa > Arthropoda > Insecta > Zygentoma > Lepismatidae > Thermobia > Thermobia domestica. The sequence continues at coordinate 73,612,766 of NC_137464.1, forward strand.
AAACTGTTCATGAAAGCTAAAACAAGAAAACAAAACATATATAAATATTTCTAGAAGTTTCCTTTAAATATCATGGACAGGCGTTTGACCAATCACAGATAAGGATTTGTTTATATTATTCCAGTTTTGACCAATCACAAACCTGCCGTGTCGTGACAAAACGCTGTAACTTTGGCGCAGCAGTTTTGCGAAAAAGAGCCGTAAAGTTTTCATCCGAACATCTGTATCGTAACGTGATCTGTATCGTGTAGAACCAGTGTAACTAGGCAATAATGGTCAACCAATCAATTTTCACCAAATTTAATCACACAACATGCATTTACGTAACATTACATGTAACCACGTGTTTCCAAAGTCAAGATACACTGGTTCTACACGATACAGATCACATTTTCGGATGAAAACTTTGCGGCTCTTTTTCGCAAAACTGCTCCGCCAAAGTTACAGCGTTTTGTCACGACACGGCAGAAACAAGCATTATGTTTACATCTTTCGGAAGTATCTTCCATGTATTCTAGTAAATGTTTTTTTTTTTTCTTTTTTATATAAGTGAACCTTATATTTGGGTTTGTTCTTAGTGTTCTGAGAAAGGTATGTATGCATGTATGTATGATGAGTTAATAATGGTTTTACATTGTCTAGGTATGAAAAAGAGATTTTTAGTCTGCTTTTAGTATGCATAAAAACCCCGAATTCCCTGAAAAAGTCAGTCATGTTATCCTCTCCTAGAACGATTTGTTGACTGCACCAATGTTATAAAATTTGGTCTTTGTAAAGCAGTTGATACTTTGTGCTTACCCTCTAACCAAGCATCCGAAAATATCCTCTCTTAACGGGAACAGGTCAAAACTCCCACAGCCAAAACCCTCACACTCAAGAAATGTCAAAACGCCCACACAAACGGTCATAACCCCCACACAAATGGACAAATCTCCCAAATACACGAACGGTCATAACCCCCACAGCCAAAACCCCCACACTCAAGAAATGTCAAAACGCCCACATAATCGGTCATAACTCCCACACAAACGGACAAATCTCCCAAATGCACGAACGGTTATAACTCCCACAGCCAAAACCCCCACACTGGTAATCGGCTATAACCTCCAACGGTCATAACTCCTACACAAATGGACAAAACTCTCACATGCAGAAATTGTCACAACTGCCACACAAATGGACAAAACCCCCACACAATCGGACAAATATCCCACACTCTGAAATGATCCTGGTTGCATGTCTTGCCCTTGTACTCTTTAATAACATTTTTTATTCCACTTAAACTGATGTTGCAACTATTCTTCTTGCACTGTTTTCTAATGACAGAAACACTAAAGTGGGCGTCATAAAGAGCCGCAACAAAGACGTGCAATCACGATCATTTCAGAGTGTGGGGATTTGTCCGATTGTGTGGGGTTTTTGTCCATTTGTGTGGCAGTTGTGACAATTCCTGCATGTGGGAGTTTTGACCAATTGTGTGGGAGTTTTGTCCATTTATGTGGGGATTATGACCGTTGCTATGCGTGGCTGTTTTGTCCATTTGTGTGGGAGTTATGACTGATCGTGTGGGCGTTTTGACATTTCTTGAGTGTGGGAGTTTTGGCTGTGGGGGTTTTGACCGTTCGTGCGTTTCGGAGATTTGTCCATTTGTGTGGGAGTTATGACCGATCGTGTGGGCGTTTTGACGTTTCTTGAGTGTGGGGGTTTTGACCTAGACCCCTCTTAACCTGGAGAATAAGAAACTATTTCGAATAGAACCGCAAATGTCCCAGTACCACAAATGTCGATACTCGAAATACCGAATGTCGCAGTACCGCAAATGTCGATACCACAAGTGTTGCGCTTTCGTTTTCCAAGCTCGGGGAGGAGGAGGGAGAGAAATTGCCCCTTGACCTCCCCAAATGATTTACCTGAATGGACCTATGCATGTTTTTTTTTTTTTTTTTTTCTAGCTAGAAATCTCATTCCAGTTTCTTACAACAGCGAAACACGCTTCCTGCCATAATTTCTTCTTCAAATTTACATAAAAATATTCTATACTTGCGATGACGTTTTTTTAAACATTTCTTCAATTAACTTTTTATTGTCTTCATCAATAATTAAAGACATGCTGGCTTTCATTACCCTCCCCCGCACTCTTCATTTTTTTTTTAATTATTTTTCCTAACTGCACAGAGAACTCGAAGCAACTGTATTGTCGCCTGTATGCGACTGTCATTTGCTTCCACGCACTTTGAGTTGTGCCATTATTTGGTCCCCGTGCTATCTTATCTCCCTGCTAGGAGACACCTCGGCGACTTTTCTGTCTCCGTCACCGCAATGTACATGCTCCCGTTAGACTCCAATATACGAAGCCAGGTCGACAAAACAGTTGCGAGACAAAATGTTTGTTTCCAGTGTGCGGTAGGTCTAATCATAATGACATATGCATTGTCGAGTTCGACTCTGCCTGGATAGTGGTAGTGTATATTCTGTAGTGTACCTGTAGTATGGATATGCTTATCAATGAATCACGGAATGTATTGTTTAGTTATGCATGTTCGAGATAAAGTGCATAATCTTTAGGATATTCGCATTTTCCAGGGTTTTGTACAGAGTCGAATCTAGAAGATAAAAACTGGGGGACAGCCAGAATTCAGACTATGATAGGTATATAATGAGTTTTTGTTATATATTTGTATATTATCATTGCAATAATTTATTATATAGCTACACAAGTTACTTAGAAATAAAAGTTGGTTCATTTAAAAAGAAGAAGAACAAGAAGAATAGGGACTGAAATACTTTATAAAGTGGCCTTTTTGTTAATTTTGAAAAGTCTTTTAATTAAGATAGGTCTGATCGCCTGTAATTGTTTGTTTGCTGTAGCATCGATGCTATGATACCTAGACCTACAGTTTAAGGTAGAATCCGAACCACCATGAAGCGTTCAAATCTCAAGTCTTTCCCACCGGGAATAGAACCCTGGACCCCATGCACCATACCTGTTATTATAAAACACATTATTTAGGTACTTGCATGTTTTGAGAATCGTTGACTATTTGTATTTGAGTCTCCGAAACACAAATTTTCCATTGAATTGAATCATTCAGGTACAGTTGCCCAAGCTAATTTAAAACTCAATGCAGGCGTTGTTTGCATTTAATGCCACTTTCACTTTCGTTTTCTTTTTTCTTTTTCTTTTCTTCTTCTTTTTTTTTTAAATGTGCAACGTGGAAGAGAAGCTTTAAAAAGGAATGAACACATCCTCTGATGTGTTGTCTTGTATATACATTGTTTTTGATTCGTTTCCGTGAACTCTTCACTCTGATTTGCAAAACCAGTATCCAATCAGGATGTTTCTGGTTTAGCAAGATACGCAAGCGATATGGTATAGCCGTTCACTACAATGTAAACTTAGGTCATTGGATACATTATGTCTTATTTGGAAGGTTTTGCGGTTGAGAACACGTTAACTAAACGTTTCTTAGCTTTTTTTTTATTGTTATTATTATTTTGCAAAAGTACACACACACACACATTTCCTATCATCTATCTTCAGAACAAAGACAAATAATGGATAATTGTTTCACACACTATTGACAAGTTTATTGTTAGTTTCTTGAGAAATATCTCGTGTCATTGCCTTGGTAAAGAAAGAAAGATAGATGTTTTGTCGCTATTTTTTAAAGAACAATGCTTATACTGTATTTAATACTAGTAGCAAAAACTGTGATTCGATTCTCTACTGTTCATCCATCCATCTTCATGTATTTTTGAAAGACTGAGAAAGTTTGAATGTATATTGATTCTCTTAAACGTAACTTAAATTTTTTTTTAAAAAAAGGAAGAAAGAAACACTTAGCTGAAGTTCTATAGGATTATCATATGACAGACTTTGAAGAGTACATTTTTAGATTTCACAAAATAGTTTATATTACTCAACAAATCTAGTGGCACAGCAAGAATTTTTAGAGCCCGAAAAGGAATGTCAAGTAAAAAAGGAAATCTGGTAACCAGTGGCTGCAATATAGGGCCCGCAGATCCCACGGGGGTCTTTAGAACTGTAGACGCCCCTGAAGTTATGAAACTAGAATCGCATTGTACTTTTTTTAAAGTTCTATAGGGAGAGGGTTCTGTCGCCTCTAGTACTGGTAACCCTAGCTACAGTGACTCACATTAATATTCGGACACTTGCATTTTCTTAAAAGTAGGAAGGTTTATGAAATAAATGAGAGCCGTGTGAGTGAAAAAAATAGGTGTTTAGATATTCATATATTTACAGAAAGAAACGAAGTACAAATACGGTGTCTTGAACGAAAGAAGCAGAAAGAACTTACAGATAGTGGTGACACTGTGTATTGGCAACGCCACTTTAATATTCGGACACCTACTACATATATGTTTTGTGTGTGTTGTTTCTTGCTCACAAACGCTTCACTAGTACTTACTAGTGGGAAACCCACGACGTTTCATGACTTCCTGTAAACAGTTGGACATGCTTCCAACAAGTTTGTTGGTAGAATGGGGCGATATGTTATCCGATGCTGCGCGGAGAGCCCTTTTCAAATCGTCTCGTGACGTTACTTGTACCCGTTTGACCTTATGCTGTAGCTCATCCCAAATATGCTCTCTAGGGTTAATGTCGAGACTCTGCGGTGGTGTTTCAAACACTTTCGGACAATTATACAGCAATCATTTGCGCACCACATGCGCTTCATGCTTCGAGTCATTATCCTGGTAAAATTTAAACATCCCCACAATTCCTAATTTTTCAGCACTTTGGTGGAGATTTTGCCAGAGAATATTCAAATAAACCTCCTTTGTCATAATCCCTTCAACAAACACGAGTTCTGCCTCTCCCGATGCAAAAATATACCCCCATACCATCACACTTCCTCCTCCATGCTTTACGGTAGGTTGAAAATTTGCAGGATCTAACTCTGTATTTGGCTTCTGCCACACAATTACCTTGGCATCGGACTCATGGAGATTGAATTTTGATTCGTCCGTGAATAACACGCCATTCCATCAAGTTGCGGGCTTCTCAATATGAACTTTAGCGAACTTAACTCTTTTATCTTTGTTAATTTTACTAATAAAAGTCCTTTTTCTAGCTATTTTCCCATTAAACTCTTCACTTCACAACACTCGCCGCACAGTTTCAGGATGCGCCGTCTTCCCTGTGTCTTCATACAGCTCTACTGTTCATTTCGGCGCACTTATTCTGGAATTTGTCTTCACTTTCTGAATCAATTTGCGTTTCTCTCCATCATTCAGTTTCACAGATCGACCCTTTTGAGGCTCTGACTCGATCTAATCATCTCTATTAAGTCTTTGCACAATGTCAAAACGGTGCTTTTGCAAATATTGAGTAGATCTGCAATTTCCCTGTACGATAGACCTTTAGCATGGTGAAAAATTACTAAATGCCGTTGCTTAAACGTTGTATTTGGTCCCTTCCGCCCCATTTTCCTTTTATGCTTTCTCTTGGTCACACTAATCACTCGTAAACGAAGCAGATACACATGTCCTGTCTCGAGACAACTTAAACTGCAACTGGAACTTTTCTGCTGTCTCGCTTATTATTGATAAACAAACGTCAAAACAACTGTCCGAATATTAAAGTGGCGTCCAAAATACGATATATTATAATTGCGTGCTCATAAAGTAGACTTAATTTGCATAATTTAATCAACTGATAGCATATTTGTTCGATCAAACCATTGCCTTTTTGCTTGTTTTCCGTTGGTTTCCCATTTATTATTTTTTCCATGTACAGCAAGCAAATTATGTGTAATATCTATGGTGTCCGAATATTAATGTGAGTTACTGTATGTCACTGGTGTGTCGACAATTTCTCCTGATATTCTTTGTTCATGGCTAAAGTTTAATGTACTCGTTCACTCCAAGTTAGGATTCTCTGAATAGTTGACTTTGGAGCTTTTTATTTGTATCTAATAGATACGAGTTTGTAATAGCTATATTGCGGGGCTCCTGTCAGTGGTACAGGTAATTCGAATGTAGCGAAGGTAACTAACTCATCAATAGACTCATCATCATCTGATTTTTATGCACTTAAAGTTCATGAAATATGCATACAATTATGCTGTTAAATGTGACAAAAATATGCTCTTATTATGCATAAACAATAGAATGAAATATACCATTTTTAAACATGCAGTTAAATTGTGCTAAAGATTTGTAGGTGAAATATAACATCGAAAGTGTATTTTACCTTTCAAGGACTTCTCTTCAGAGTTTATTTTAATGATGGTTACAGTTTATTCCTAACTTTTTAAAACGTACACAAATTATGAGATTAATGAGCGAATTGAGTTTGAGGAAGATGGAAAGAATACATTGAGGAGCCGGATGACAACAAGAATAAACTGTATATTTAAACGGAAAACGAAGTAATCGAGAATGGTTCATTGGACAAATTCAAAAATACAGCGAAATGAAGAACAACAAGGTAGATAATATACCTTCTGAGTTTATTAAGAATACAGAAGAAGAATGAAAATCAAAAATTCGGAATTCTCAATCATCTAGTGTCATCGTAAGACTTCTTTCAGTGAGTTAAGATTTTGTTAGCTAGAAAATCGAAATATATGAATACTATAAAACTACACTACTGCAAATGTGTTTAAGAACACTGAACATGAATTCAAGTGTAGGAGTATCAAGGTAAAGAAATTACCTAAGAACCATATTATATATAAACTTAATTTTTTCCGGCAAGTAGTTTACCAATGATGGAAGAAAATTATGATGAATTGTGTTGCTAAAGGTAGAAAGATCGGATGCCATTAGTAAAGTAGATTCCAGTTTACTCATAATTTTGACATAACTTTAGTTAGGGTCTACTAGAATTCTAGTCGTCCCCGTTCCCCCCAATTTTAACATGCCAAAGATGCCCATGAGGTAACGCTAACGAAAACGTACAAGCATACCGAATTTCAAGTTCTTATTCCAATTCCAGTATCTAAACTATGAGATTATTGGTTCAAAAAAGGCTCATTTAAAGACGAGGGTCGTTCAACTCAATAAGGGATTTTTTTTCCTTTCCAGGTTTAAATGGACGCTTAGGCTGGAGATTTTATATGCAGTAGAAACTGGCACCTATGTCCTGTTACTGGTATACGATGCTCATTTCCCGCGCTTCTAGATAGGCCGTTATTCAAGATGGCGCACAACAGTGTGAACGTCTGCGTGGAACAGCGTGTTGTGATGAAGTTTTTAGTGAACGAGGGCCTAAAACCTGCTGAAATTTACAGAAGACTTCAAGCACAGTACCGTCATGAGACACCCAGTCGCAGTAAGACATTTGAATGGTGTAAATTCTTCAAAGATGGCCGTATCTCTATTACTGATGATTCCGGTCGTGATGGATTACAGTCCACGGTAGTCATTCCTGAGAACATTCAGAGCGTGGAGCAGCTGATCCTAGATGAATGCTGGGATAAGTGTATAGTTGTAGCTGGAGATTATATGGAAAAATAGATCCACTTTCCACATTTTGAAAATTGTTCTATTTGTTTTTTTAAAAAGTCCCGGATTGACTTGAACGACCCTCGTAACATGGGGAGTTCTTTACCGCCATTTTAGATTCAATAAAAATTTAAAATGTTTACTTTTGGCAATTTTCCTGTTGGTTAGTCCCGAAAAGCTACAAACATGAAAAATTTAATCATTGTCTCTCTCATTGTGCTCAATAATTTTGGGGTGTAAAAGGTGTCGCATATAAATAACATGGGGAAGATTTTTCAGTTCTTCACCAAACCATTCTAAAATTGGATATTTTTATTTTTAGTGATTTACTTAGGTAACGCTAAGGAAAACGTACAAGCATACCGAATTTCAAGCTTTTATTCCAATTCCAATTACCTAAAACAGAGATTATAGGTTCGACAAAAAGACCCATTTAAATAACATGGGGAAATTCTTCATCCTTTCTTTAGACTTCCTAAAACATAAAAATATTCACTTTTGACAATTTTCTTGTCGGTTAGTCCCGGAAAGCTACAATCATGTCAAATTTCAAATTTCCACGCCAACCGGTAAGTACCCGTTTATTTTATGTCAGTTCATGTAGTTTTATATATAGTTAAGATTTAGTTCTATAATTTTGTTTTCTGTAAATATAGGTGAAAGTATTATACAATTACTTATCCTTTCAGGTGCAGATTCTATCTATTAAAATGCTACAACAGCAATTAAAAGCTACTGAGCTGCAACCTATAACTTTGTCTTTCAAATCTTTCATTTACGGTTATGCAGTGGTGCCCACCCACCCCTTATGTTCATGACGCACCCCCCCAATTGTCTACCCGTAGGTGTTCTTTCATGAAAAAAATCTTCTTTTCGATTAATTTTTACACTCCCTCAAACATATTTATACAGATTTTTAACCCCCCCAAATATTTCAATGACGCACTTTGCGTCATAGCCCCCCCTTGTGGGCACCCCTGGGTTATGTGTGATTTCAGGTTTAACAGAGACAAACAGAACATTTTGAGTATGTGTACTTTAAATAAATTAGTTAAATACATCATTTTCATCAGTCCTAATTGAATATTTAAAAAAAACATGGCCACTATTTCTTTATTACATTTTTACGGGTACATTGGAAATGTTGAAATTAAAAAAAAAAAAAAAAAACTAAAGCTTCACATCCTACGCATTATACATTTCAACATCACATTGTTATATATGGGGTTGTATATATCTCACAAGTAAACCTTACGTTTGGGTGAATCGAGTTGCTGACTGAGACACATATGAGAAAGTAGTACTAAATGTGGTCAGTATTTCAGTGAAGTTGTAGGTGCGAAGCTCCAGGAAAAGTGGTTATACCGTTGGATTTATGGTAAAATTTACTATTAATAAGGTGTCACTTTTATGCGTTTTGTTTAAAACTTTTGTCTGATTCAAAATGGCGGATTTGAACATGGCTGCCATCAAGGCAACTCTTACCATAGACCTAATATTTATCCACCTGCTTTTTATTTAATTATTATCATTAACACAAAATTTACAAGGTGGGGTAAAGGACTAATACATATGCTGCAACAATATTTAATTTCCCTGTAACTTTTTACCAATTGCGCGTAAATCAAAATTAACGTCACCATTGTTCTTCTGATTAAATTTGCGCCTTAAATCATGTATCACATGACCCTATTCCTATTTTAAAAACAACCTTAATTCAAAATGGCGGATTTCAAGATGGCCGCCGTCAGGTATACCCTTACTATATGACTTCCCCCTAGTCCTAGTATGTACCCATATATTTGTTATTCACCTTTTGATGTTACAAGAGGTCTTAAAGGGCTTTTACCTCCAACTGTATGAAGACTATTCTGTACTTCCATGTGATGTTCTGGTAGCTGTATCTCCTAAACCCCTGGAGCTTCGCACCTACAACTTCACTAAAATACTGACCACATTTAGTACTACTTTTTCATATGTGTCTCAGTCAGCAACTCGATTCACCCAAACGTAAGGTTTACTTGTCAGACGTTTGTTTCATGGCCAAATAATCAAAAAGGAAGGATAACCATTTCTCCAGTCTATTTATTTGGAGTGTTTTACCCAATGAAAACCATATATCACTGACATTATAATTAATTGTCTGTGTAATATACTTGCTTTAATACACATTGCATGCAAGAAGAGAGAAAACACTGATCATATATGAATTAGAAACTCCAATCGGAAGTAGGCTTAAATCTTGCCAATGGTGCGAGATATTGAGAAAAAATAATCGAAAAAAGTCTCCCCTTTATGATAACCCTTGCTTTTTTTTTTTAATCAATAAGTCTTTCACTTGTGTCTGTAAAGGGACATGTACACCTTGTCTCAAAAAGGTTGAGCGCATTCTTTATTGGTATTTTGAGGCAAAAATTTTCTAAGTCCAGCTTCGGGTATCTTCGGGAAAAAGTAAGCCAGGTTCGAACCTCCAAGCCAGCCTTTGCAATCGGGAAAAAGTTTGCAGATGTGTTTTTCTTCTTTTAAATATAATAAGACTTGTTACCAAGTGTTTAAAAAAGCAACATTGATTGAAATACTTAATGATACAATATTTCGAAACCTTTTTTTTTAAATGTTAGCACATGCTTGTTTGTCATTTAGCTCTCCATACGTAATGGAACATTTAAATACGTTAAGGAATCTTTCCATATGTAAAAGAATGCTCAAAGTTAAGAAATAGAACATAATTATCGCCTGAGTACTAAAATAAAAGTCAAAGTAGAACAGAAACAGCGTTTGTAATGGATATGAATGTCATAATTATCTTGAGATCCTTTACACCTCGCTAGAAGGTTGTGTTAGCTCATTGGTAAGCTGTCGGATTATAAATCATAAGGTTGAGGGTTCGAATCCCGTCTAGGCTAATCCTTTTTTTAAAATTATATTTTCCGCAATGCATGAAAAATTATATAAAATAATTACATTAGAATACATAAGTTGTGTATATATAACATAATCATTGCAGAACATAGTAATTATTATGTTTAAAATATAACATCTGAGATAATTTTCACAGTAGGTCGGTATTATATATGAGGATGTAAATACAAGTTAGGAAAATCATTTAATAGCAATAAATAAGTTATGTAGTGTATTTATTTGCATCTATTTGCCATACAGATGTAACTTCTCAATATTCTCATTACAGCATGTCATTTACATTCGTGAAATACAATATATTCCTACGGATATAGAAAGTGTATAAACAGAGTATCCAAAGTCGTATCCTGCTTCAAGATACATAACTTTTCCCGATCCCCTTAACGTCACGGGAAGAAACACAAATTCTCTTTAGAACGGAATGTCGTTACTTAGAGTCTCATTCGAATACGTTGAATATGCTTTTGTATATTCATCTCTCTCTCTCTCTCTCTCTCTCTCTCTCTTTCGCTTTGTTTATGTGTGTGTGTATGTGTGTTGCGGAATATCCCAAGTTGAATACAACATTTGCCAAGTATATGAGGATCATTGTCATCGAATACCAGAAATTGAAAATCGTGTTTCTTCAGATTGGGTTTGCGTGTTCATGTTAGCTCACTGGTAGAGTACGGACTTGCCAATAAAGAGGTCTTGAGTTCAAAGCCTACAGCTAATTATCATTCTTTTGTTGGTAGGATTGCACAGAAATCGGATACAAGGAGTGGTTTACTTCTAGAAATATTTTCAGAAGCGTTTAGGTAGCCCTGAAAAGGGCTGTTTTCGGGAGTTAAGGCTGGGACATTAATATTGTGTCCAAGACCCTTCTGAATTTATTACACGCTCCATTCTTCTGGGCATGGAATCTATTACATGGGTGACAAATCTATCTCCTTCCCCTACCTCCAGCCATGCTTCGGAAACAAGATGCCACAGGTCATCCTGAGTTCTTGGTGGATCTGCCTCAGGTCAACTTTCCCTTAGAGTACGCTTCACTTCTGCCCACATATTTTCCATGAGATTGAGGTCTGCTCCACGAGCGGCCAGTCGATTAAATCAATCTCAGGATGCCCTGCGAACCATTCCTGAATCACACGGGAAGTATGTATTGGCGACTGGTATTGCTGGAACTGAATTACACCATCAGGCTGAAATACTCGTACAGATAGCACCATGATATTACTGATAATGTCTAAGTACTGAGCATTGTCCAGATGTCCTTCAATTCTATGAAGCTGTCCTGCTCCGCGACTGGAAATCCAACCCCAACATAAAATAGATACATGGCCACTGCGATTGCAAGCAGCCACATATCCATGGTCATATCGGGTGCCTCTCGGACGATACACAAAACGGCGTCCCTCCTTTGATGTTGTGAATATGGATTCATCTGAGAAAACTACGTTTTCCCAATTGAGACCCACATTCGCCTGTGCAAACGCGAGACGGTAAATTTTGTGGTCGCCTGAGAGTTTTTCCTTCACGGCAGCAACACGGCCACGTAACCCAGCATGACGAAGCCTTCGCAGAGCCGTATGCTTACTACCAGGAAAGAGAGAAACTTCCCTTAGCTGTCTAGACGTCCTTAGTGGGTCTAACCGGGCTTCGTTTACTAATCTCGCATCTTGGGCTTCGGTTGACACATGCGGACGACCAGGAGATCGTAAATTATCAGTCTGACCTGTAGCACCATATTTCCGAATCCATCGCCTTCCTGTAGAGGCCGGGACACCTACTCGCCTGCTAGCTGCAGTTGCAGAATAACCTTCCAACTCCCATAAAGTAATTACTGCTGTACGTCTATCCATAGTTACCAATGTTCTGAGCTGTGAGAAGGAAGCAATAGGTAAAAGCTAGTACCTGACGTGTGATTGGTTACTTGCACGACACGCCTATTGTGGGGAACAGCGTTGCCAGATCTAGCATAATGATGCTAGATCTAGCATAATTTGCATGTCTCTAGCATCTAGCATCTTGCTTTTAGCATCCTGCCCAAATCTAGCACAATTTCAGCAAGTTTATCAAAAAGCCGTAAAACCTGGAGATGAGAAAGAAGTTGGTCGTGGGAAGAAAAAGAACGGCAGAAATGTATCCTCTTCCATTGATTCATACAGTCGGTAAACCATACAGGCAGTCTTATTTTTCGAAGTAAGTTCGAAACGTCTTTGGGCTTTTTTTGTGGCTCCACCCAGGGTTTTCTAATCCTTTAACTCCGACGCATGGGCGGAGCTATGGGGGCCATTCTCCCCCCAACTTTTTGACAACTTCACCATCTTTATTTCTGACTTCATGATCATATTTATTCCTGAAATGACAGCTCCGAGACCGACCAAAAATCTTCCCCCCCCCCAGCAGACGATTCCCAACTCCGCTTATGCTGCGAAGTAATTTTCTTTCAAAATATGTAAACAAAAACTTTGCATTCATTTATACGACATATACGCCATTGAATCTGGCAACGACTGCATTAATTTAGTTGAGTTAAAATTTTGGTGCGTGAAGTATTGAGTTCTATCCATGCATTCTTGCTCTCTGTGTATTTTAAGTTACGTTATCGTATCTCAACTTCGTTTTTTTAAACTCCTGAATTAGTAATTATGAGGATCTAGCATAATTTGACCGAATCTAGCATAAGTTCGATCAGGTTTTGGAATAATTCCGAGCTGTGAGTCTGGCAACGCTGGTGGGGAACGACTTGGTCAACGACTCGCGAAAGAAATCTGAAAATGGTGCGCCGTAATAATAATATTAAAAACAGTTTTTATAAAGGAATATTAATACATACGAAAAGCTGTTTAAAGAATGAATTGTTATACTGACTTTACACGTATGAAAACATATACCATATACCAAACAGATTGAGCGATATGATGATAGCTGTTTTGAGACAAACACTTTCGAAGTCCAACTTCGGGTATCTTCGGAAAACAGTAAACTAAAGCTGCTGGTTCGAACCTCCAAAGCCAACCTTAGTAATCGGGAAACGATGTACAGATATGTTTTTCCTTCTGTTAAATATAATAAGACATGTTCAAATGGTATTAAGTGTAGAAAAAAGTAACATTGAAATACTTAATGATACAATATTTCGAGACTATGTATTCACACTCTCGTTTCGTCATTGTGATTTCCATACGGAAAAGAGCATTTACGTATGAGCTCAGTTATATTTCAGAAGCAGCTTCCGAAAAGCGGTCATATTAGCTCAGTGGTACACCACCGAGCGCTTAAATCGTGAGTTCGATACCCGTTCAGGTGAAATTCTTTTATGATATTTTACTTTCCTCAATGCATGAAAATTATGTAAAATAGTTACATTACAATTCATCAGTTGTATATATCAGTTGAATATATATATTCATATCATCAGTTGTATATATCAGTTGAATATATATATTCATATCATTTCACGACATAAGTAATTCTTATCTTTAAAATATAACATCTGAGGTATTGACAGAACGTCGGTGTGTTATGTGTGAATATTGAATACAAATTTAAAAAATCGTGTAATAGCAATAAATAAGTTATGTAATGTATTTATTTGCAGCTACTTTCATCGCAGATAACTTCTCAATATTCGCATTACAGCATTTAGGTAGAGCATATCGAAAATCGGATCGTGGTCCAAGACGAAAAACTAGCTAGCCCCAAACTGTCACGCAAGAAATTCGCGAATTGCAAAAGTAAAGTGAAGAGATTGAGAGCGGCAATTCCTTAATCGCTCTCTCTCAACTCTCTCTTATCTGCATTTATACACATAAAAGTGTATGTATGTATGTTCCAACATAACTCATGCATGCCTAGAGCAGGGTTTCTCAACCTGGGAGTCGCGGCCCCTAGGGGATCGCGAAGATAGGCGGAAGAGATAAATATAGTTAGAATCTAATACCAGAAATTATTTTTAAATATTATTTTTAATTTTGTTCTGATAAGCATACTTTTATTTTTTATACACACTGTAAAGAACAATAAAAAATAAGTCTACTGAACATTTTCAAAGGGTGTAGAATTCGTGTTACTATTCGGTTCAAAGTCTCTTGTCGTCGCGAATTCTGTCGAGAAATTTGAAGCTTAAAATATACAAAACGATAATCATGCCTGTTGTTCTGTATGGTTGCGAAACATGGTCGCTTACTCTGAGGGAAGAACATAGACTGAAAGTATTTGAGAACAAGATCCTTAGACGAATATTCGGACCCAAGAGGAACGGGAATGGGGAATGGCGGAAACTTCATAACGAGGAACTACATAATTTATACGGTTTACCCAACATTGTTAGGGTCGCCAAGTCTAGAAGGCTTAGGTGGGCAGGTCATGTAGCTAGAATGGAAGAAAGTAGAAACGCTTTCAAAATCTTGACTGGAAGACCAATCGGAAAATGACCATTAGGAAGACCTAGGCGCAGATGGGAGGACAATATTAAGATGGATCTCGCTGAGATAAGAATACAAAGTAGAAGCTGGATCCAATTGGCTAAGGATAGAAGTCAGTGTAGAGCTTTTGTGAACGCGGCATTGAACCTCCGGGTTCCATAGGCCATAGAGTTAGTTAGTTAGTAGAGTTGTTTAAAAATGAATTTAAATCAAACAGGTATGATATAAAACTAATGAGAACTGTATATAGAAATACTAGAAAAATACACATGCAACAAAACCTGCACATTGAAATACAATTAAAGTTAAAACCTAATGAGATACCCAAGCATGGTGTAATTTCACTAGTGCAGCAATGTCCGGTTCAATCTTCATGACGAACATTATCAAACTATTTTCAACTGATAAGCGATTTCTTATCTTTGTTTTTATGTTTACCATAAAAAAAACACACTTTCGCACAAGTACGATATAGCAAATGGAATTATTACTTTTAAAGCAGCAATCCCCAGACCAGGATATTCTTCTCTCCTCATCAGGCAGAACTTGTCCAAGTCTTCGTTACAAAAAACCAGTTGCAAAGACTTGTAGCATGATCATTCTATTATTTGGTCAAGAAGTTGTGGGCTTAGATCGGATACGTTAATGGCCTCTTCAATGAAGGAGTTTAACATCCATCTTGAACCAGCACCTTCGTCATTGGGAATATAGATATTACAGTTACTGTATCCACTGTCAGTGCGGGGCGCCGAAAAAAGGGGCCACACATTTCGGAGGAAGTGTGTTACTCATGTTAGGAAAGTACATGTGCACATGTGTAAAATAGAAGGAAAAACGTAATAAAATGTGCTCAAAATTAAGGAAAGGTAGGGCTTATTTTGAAAATGTTATTGAGCTTCGTGCCAACCATGGTGGTGCTTCGTAGCTAGTCTGTCGACGTCACTCATATATACGGTGACATCGTACTATACTCTCGCCCCGGGCACTGATTTTCCATGGCACTGTTCACTATAAACAAAAAAAAATGGATTCTACTATTATAGAAATAGGTATGTTAAAAATCTCACACAAGCTTATTATAAAACAAATTATAAAAGGGTCGCTGGCAAGAGCGTGTGATAAAAGGGGATCGTGATAGGAATTAGATTGAGAACCACTGGTCTAGAGTAATTTTAACCACATTTCTTATAGTTTCAAAAAGATTGCTGTCGGGTTACCTATGGTGAATGGGAGGGGGATACATATAAAAGATTGCTAGAAAATGATCGATATTAGATTCATAGTTTTCGGGGTCGCTTAGATAAATAGTGAGACTTTCAATTTCGCTTAACTCCGATTAAGCTCTCATTAGTAGGGATGGGCACGAACGACTTTTCTTTGAAACTCGACTCGACTCGAAACAGACATCTTTGAGGTCTACTCTTGGACTCGGCGCGAAAAATATCTTCCAACTCGACTCGGATTAGAGTCAAGTCGAACCAAAACGAGCCAAATCCTGTGTGTAGTCCTACCTAGACAATACATAGACAATATTTATTCTATCATCAATTATACTACTGTTACTACAAATAATAATAATAATAATAATAATAATAATAATAATAATAATAATAATAATAATAATAATAATTATTATTATTATTATTATTATTATTATTATGACAACACCGTGTACAAACATGAACAATAGATGGTTAGTAAAGGAATACTAAAAGCTAGTTGACTGCCGACGTCGGTAGTCATGAACTCTACAAGGCAAAGATATCGTTCATTACTCTAAGCTGTAAGCGTCGGTGGACTACAGATGGTCAACTATTGACCTCTCGCCAGAAATTGGTGGCCCCGCAGCGACGATCCGTGGTGGCCCAAGTTCCATTTTGAAAACTTTACCACCAGCAGCAGAGACGCGATGAAACGCCAACGAACCACAAAATTACTCTCCCAAAATATGTCAAAATGCTTATATGTGTGATTTGTTTATATTTAGGTGAATCAAAAAAACACAAAACAAATACCCGGGGTGGACGCAAACTATCAATATTACGATTACTAGGCACGTGTTCTCCTGACTTCCCCACGGAAACGATCATAAAAGGCTTGTTTGTTGAAGGATAAATCATTGACGTCTTAATTTAGCCAATCAGACAAACCCCTACATTTCGAGTTCTAGAAGGTGATACCGTGAACCGTTTCAGATTTATTGCTTCCTGGTGGAGTACTATCCATGAGCAAAATTTGAGCATAATAGCCGACATGCATCTTCGGTGCCTCTTATCTTTAGTACAATTTTAACCAGAGATGGTGTGGGTCAATGAAAATTTGATCCACGACCCACCATGACCCACTATCACCCACCACCCAAATGCCGCATTGGCCCACTCTGACCCATCAACCATCGTGATCCACTCTGACCCACCACCAACTATGAACCACTCTGAACCATTGCGACCAACTCCGACCCACCAAAACCCATCGACATCAACTCTGACCGATGGCCCACGTCCTCCTCTCCATTGACTAAAGAGGTTACACTTGTAATAAAACAAGACTGTGAAATTATCACTTATCGGAGTTTGAATTTCTACCGTCAATGGCTCAAGCACCTCTCTGTTACAATACTGGTGGGTCTGACCTTTACGATATATAATGGCAAAGTGTTTCTCATCTTCCAAATTAAAATGAATTTAAATTTATCATATATAATTATTTCTTTGTTGCCTTACAGACACATTTCAGTAGAAAATAGGGTGAAATTTGAAAGTTTCAAATCAAGGAAAAGTAGACCAACGTAAAAAAAAAAAAAAAAAAAAAGAGAGAGAGAGAGAGAGAGAGACAGAAACTAATTTTCTATATAATTAAGCATGCCGTACTAATTGAAAATGCCCATGTTACAAATTTTATGGCCATTTTTCTCTAACTTTATGGCTTGATTGCCTTATGCTCGGAACGCTCCATACATTAAACACCAGCTTCAGCAATTATAAATAGAAAGCAGTGGGTATAAAATTCAAAAAGAACTTTAGTATGCATTACTCAATTTGTTTCTCAACTAATATCAATCGTTTTCGATTATTTTTACAAATCAACCCACTACCAATTTCCAATATATAGAAAATGCACCCCCGTCCCCCCGCCCATAAAAGATAATTTTAAAAAATGCCAGGACATATTTTCTTTATTTTTAATAAAGAGTTATATGTTGAATTTCAGCTCTCAGTTGAACGGCTTGTAAGATACTAAATTTTTCGCAAAAATTCGGACTTCTACTCCCCCTAAGGATATGTATTATAATGAAAGTGACACGCGTATGGTAACTTCCCAGTTGGGAATGGAGCCTGATTATATACCAAACGTCAATTCATTTGACTTTGCAATTTGACCGTGATGATTACGCAGACATAGTTACTTTCAATTTTTTATGATACATATCCTTATTTCATATGTTACAGATGATTCAAAAATATTTTTTCAAGCAGTTAGCTCCTCTAGAATCTCACAGGCTGCATCCCAAAATCCAACTCCTACTATCCTATGACAATCCAAAAGTGACTGAACTTTTTTTTATTAGGAACAAATGACAAAAGAAAAATGGAGATCTTGAAAGTAAAATGTAGAAAAGCTCGGTGCCCCCAATAACTACATATTTCTCCACCCCTTCATCCCGAACTTAAAAATAAAACTTAATTCGAATATGGTTAATTAGTGAATTTATTACAGTTAAATTCCACTCACTACATGCTACAGCTACAACTATGTAACAAAAAATAACAACTGTGAAACATGTTCTGAATTACTATTATATTTCTTACGCTATTATTAAACATATTAGAATAGTAAAAGAGGATTGTTCGTGAAATAGTATATTTGCTCTTGATTTATAACTTTTTCATACGGAAAAAATTAAAATATTATTCAAGTTTTAAACTTTGCACTCTGCAAATATGTTGCCCTCTAGGCAATGGGACTAATGTGAAATGTGGACTAATGTGGACTAATGGGAAATGCTGCACTGTTAGCGGCGCTGAAAACTTACGATTCGATTCTAATATCGAATGATTTCGATATCTTTATGTCGCTACGTAACCACCCTGGGTGCTAATGGAAGCTTAATTGGACTTGAATTGAAAGTAGAACTATTCACCTAAGCGACCACGAAACTATAGATTCGATACTAATATCGACCCGTTTCTAGCATTTTTGATATGTATCCCGACAGTACTCTTTTTCCAGACTGTAAGAAATATAGTTAAAATTGCTCTAGATATATCAGAATTATGTTGAAATACACACATAAATCCACTTTTATATTCTGTATAAATAGAGAGTGAGCGAGCGAGCGAGCGAGCGAGAGAGGCCGACTCAAGGCATCACCACCTCCACATTGCAAAAGCATATATCAGGAATTGAATTGAAAATCTATGTAAAGACTTTCTGCTGTGGCATGCTTCATAAGGACAATTCCAGTCTGCTCACGTGACCTTTGGGGTTCATGAATTTTTTTTGCGAGCGTTCCGACTTTGGATTCTCTGTTTATACCTTCTGTTTATGCATCGAATAACTTTTCAAGAACATAAATGACATTCTGTATTATGAATGTTGAGGATTACCCTCTATATGACAAATAGCTGCAAATAAATACACTACATGATTTATTTATTGCTATTGAACGAGTTTCTTAACTTGTATTTACATCCTCATATATAATACCGACCTACTGTGAAAATTATCTCAGATGTTATATTTTAAACATAATAATTACTATGTTCTGCAATGATTATGTTATATATACACAACTTATGTATTCTAATGTAATTATTTTATATAATTTTTCATGCATTGCGGAAAATATAATTTTAAAAAAAGGATTAGCCTAGACGGGATTCGAACCCTCAACCTTATGATTTGAAATCCGACAGCTTACCAATGAGCTAACACAACCTTCTAGCGAGGCATAACGGATCTCAAGATAATTATGACATTCATATCCATTACAAACGCTGTTTCTGTTCTACTTTGACTTTTATTTTAGTACTCAGGCGATAATTATGTTCTATTTCTTAACTTTGAGCATTCTTTTACATATGGAAAGATTCCTTAACGTATTTAAATGTTCCATTACGTATGGAGAGCTAAATGACAAACAAGCATGTGCTAACATTAAAAAAAAAAAAAGTTTCGAAATATTGTATCATTAAGTATTTCAATCAATGTTGCTTTTTTAAACACTTGGTAACAAGTCTTATTATATTTAAAAGAAGAAAAACACATCTGCAAACTTTTTCCCGATTGCAAAGGCTGGCTTGGAGGTTCGAACCTGGCTTACTTTTTCCCGAAGATACCCGAAGCTGGACTTAGAAAATTATTGCCTCAAAACACCAGTAAAGAATGCGCTCAACCTTTTTGAGACAAGGTGTACCTATGTCGTGAGGAATGATAAAGAGATTTATGCTTATATGCGAATGATGCACTGTGTAGAGAGCGCTGGTTCAGCTGTAATACTACATAATACATAGGCGTTGTGACTTGTAGCATTGGACTTCCCAAAGTTTGAATCCCTTCCAACAAAAATTTCTGGGTGCGCGCCTGGTTCAAGTGGTCTTATTTTTCGACTTACAAGTTTTTTTTGAGTTTCATCCCTTAAAATGGTTCCATATCAGACCTAAGAAAAACATGGGAAATATTAGCTTGATTGAATATTATTTAACGGTGCCTCAAACGACCCCAACTTTTGCATGCATTTCCAGTCATGATGAGGCAAAGCCATCTTGTAAGTTTGGAACGGCTAGAGGGAGTGATATCATATCTTGGATAGTGGTAATGGAGGTAACCCATCTATTACTGTATACGAGGGCCACTATTTATATTTTGAGCCTTGATTACCCTGATTGTAGTTATGCGCTACTTTTTGTTTGAATAGAAACGCTTGGCATTGTTGACCATAACGTACTTCAAATGTTTTGTCAATAGCTTCATTTGTGTTGTTAACGTTGATTTGCAGATTGCGTGACAACGGAAAAATGGAATTAACTCGTGAAAATTTTCGTGCGATGATTTATTACGATTTTCAACGTGGATTATCAAGACAAGAGTGCATCGATCAACTTACTTCCACATTTGGCGATGAAGCCCCATCCTTTGCCACTGTGAAACGCTGGTATAACGATTTTACTTGTGGCCGCCATTCCCTCACTGACGGAATTCGCGAAGATCAGCTGTTATTCAAGAAAACATTGATGCTGTGCAAAATCTAATACTGCAAGATCGTCATGTGACATACTGTGAGATTGAGCCAATCCTACGTATTAGTTTCACCAGCATATATAAAATATTACATACTGCGGCGTAGCGAGCATTACAAGATTGGGGGGATGAAACTTGAAATTGCCAAGTCTTGATTAAAAAAAAAAAAAATGCCAAGTCTTGATTTTAAAAAAATGCCAAGTCTCGATAAAAAAAATACCAAGTGTTTCGAAACTCTCACTTTACCAACCCTGTGAAAAACTTTACAGCACCCTTATTTCCATATTCGTGCCACTCCATGCCCCATCTGAGATACGAATACGAAAACCCCCCGGTTTCGAGTCCGATTTCACACCTCAACTCAGGATCATTATCATCACCCACGATGCATAACTGTTAGTTGACAAGTTATGGTTAGTTTAGGTAGTCCCCGCCAGCCTATCCTCACGAGAAGTGCGCAGTTTTTTTCTTCTGTTCTCCAGTCTCCTCCCACTTCGATTTCATAATTTCGCACTCTGATGAAAAGTAGTAAATATCGGTAAGAAAAATACTAATATATAACCTCCCTTTAAGGCGCCCTTCCAACCACGGCCCCGGGGCACGTACCTCGCTTTCACCCCCATAGTTGCGGCTCTGTGAGTGACATACAATGGTAACGTAATGGTTCGGCTTATAAATACTATAAAGAAAAGAAGAATTGCAATTTTTGTTTAACTTTCCGAAAGAAGCAACTACGAGATTAAAAATAAGGTAGGAAAGGCTACACATTTGTATGAAAATGAAGTGAATATACACACCGGTCCATGCTTTTATCCAGCAGACGTATTGTTTGGCACCCCAAATTGTGACTTTTGGAAACATGTACTTAGGTTCTCAGCGGAAGCGACAAGATGACTTGACTCATCCAATGTAGCTTGCCCCACCAAACAACCTCCTCCAGAAAATTACTGTGCCCCTCAGTGCCAGGACATGGAAAATCAGTGCCCGGGGCGAGAGTATACGACGGCGTCCCCGTACATATGAGTGAGGTCGACCGAGGAGCCGCGAAGCGCCACGAAATTTTCAAAAATAAACCCTGCTTTTCCTTGATTTTGAGCACTTTTTATTACTTTTTTCTTTCCGTTTTATATATATGCACATATATTTTCCTAACATGAGTAACATTATAGGACCACTTCCTAAAGCAGAAAGAGGATTTAAGTACATATTAGTAGTATTCCAAGTAATATTTTCTTTCGTTCTCTTCTTTTCTTTTCCCTCCTCAATTTTGCGCCCTCTTTACTTCTTCGTCCCGCCACGCTCACCCCCCTCCCTTTCGCAAAACGCTAGTGCTACCATTCCCAAAAGACACTTTTGATCAGTTCTCCCTACTCGAAAAGCCCTGTAAATAGAAAGTCTTACCGGAAAACAGAACTGAAATAAGTAGGAATGGGCACGAGTCGAGCTACAACTCGACTCGACTCGAGTTTCGAGTCCAGTCAAAGCTAATTTTCTCGAGTCGAGTCACTGTTTTGAGGTCGAGTTTCGAGTCGAGTCCAGTTAGATAAATGGCTCGCTCGTTCAGCTCGTTTTAACTCATTTTGAAATCATGGCCTGATTAGACTGGGAAGCGAAAACGATGAGAAAGGTAAGCAGTAATGTGGAATACTTTTAGTGTTGCTCACGACAGGGGTGCAGCTCGTCTCGTACTTCTAGTGCATCTTGTGGGGTACTTTTATTGTGTATCGTCTCGTCTCGATAACGAGACGACAATACATTTTTATAACGAGACAGCCTCAAATGTCGTGAGGACCAATATAAGTATGTAGTTCTTACCATCAAGGCTGAGACCTGCACGGTCAAATGTTTTAGCCCAAGCAGAAGCCCAACCCAGGTAGTGATGTCAACTGACTCGGCTCGGTTCCAACTGAACGAACGGCTCGAGCCGGCTTGATTGGAATGAGGCGTCTGCTCGGTTAGGACAAGCCACCGACTCGGCTCAATTGAGCCAATGACTCGAGCCTGCTCGGTTGGGATGAGTCACTGACTCGGCTCATGTGAGCCATCGGCTCGAGCCAGTTTTGTTGAAACTAGTCTATCGGCTCGTTTCGACTCAGCTCAACTGAATCAATGGCTCGACCCGGCTCAGTTGGGTGAGCAATCAGCTCAGTTCGGTTCGGCTCGGATGAGCCATCGGTTCGAGCCAGCTAAGTTGGGTGAGCTGTTGGCTCGGGTCGCTTCTTGGTTCGGCTCTATAGTGAATGAGCTGTGAGACGAACCACTCGAGCCGTTGACAAGACCTAAACCCGGGCCGAGCAGTTTTGAACACGTTTGGCCAGCACCCTATTAGTTTTAACAATTTTTGGCTTGAGCCCGAATACTTGCTCCTCCGGAACTCAAACCTAGAACCTCATGACCGATGCCCTTGCCTCCTAAAGACTTCTCGATGACCGAGGTCGACAGTCAACTAATTTTCAGTGTTAAGATACAAACCGCCTACCTTTCATGCTTATACACGGTCTTGTTATAATAATAATAATAATAATAATAATAATAATAATAATAATAATAATAATAATAATAATAATAATAATAATAATAATAATAATAAGTTCTAGTAGTAGTATCATTGATAATTATGTTGTCTATGTAGGATACTTGAAGAGAGTACTTGGAACTACACAGAGGGTTTAGCTCGAATTGGCTCGACTCGACTCGAAACCCGATCCGAATTCGAGTCGAGTTGGAGGAAAATTTTCAAGCCGAGTTCTCAAGTTGAGCTCAAAGATATCTGTTTCGAGTCGAGTCGAGTTTCAAAGAAAACTCGCTCGAACTCACTCGTATCCATCTCTAGAAATAAGCTATTGTTGACCTCTATATTAATATGATCACCTTTTATTTCAAAGCGAAAGGTTTATTTACACACAAAGCAGACACGGTTACACAATATATTCACTCTGGTATCAAAATCTCTTCCCTTTGACATTTTACTATTTAAAAAAAGCTCTTAAGTTTGTCAAATTTACATACTATACATAGTAAAAAGTTGATACTAATCAATCACTGCCTTGTTCTTGTTTTATTAATATTAATCCTTATTATACTCTGATTAATCTCCACAATCTGCCTGTTTTCTTGTATACAATCTTGTATCAAATGCTTTTGTGTCCAACGTGCATGCCACCGAAACGCCTCTTCTGTCTTTGCTTTAATTTTGCACGTCACATCTATTCTACTTTTGTCAGTGGTACAATTTCTCGATTTTTCATTAAAGATTCTTCAAAATGTTTAGGAATATCAAATGAACAAAAGTGAAGTGTGATCACTTGCAACTAATAAAGAAGCTTTAAATGAATATATCAATTTATTTCAAGATACGGAACCACGCAAAATTTATGCCAAGTCTATAAAAGAACATACACCCAATTTATAGCAACTGGGTAGCTAAGAAAATGTTAAACCAAATAAGTCAATTGAACAAAACGACATTCTTCAAATTGCTAACTAGTATTTTAATTTGCTAACTTGCCAAGAAATTAAGTTTCGGGGGAGACTTCCCCTTACACCCCCCTTAACGACGCCCCTGATTACATGATCATTTAGCTGTGAGAAAGGTTTGTTCTCGTTGGATCCCACATAATTTGACCAAAACTCAGAAAGAAGCTCGCGTCGATTGGTGCACACAAACGCTCAATAAATACAATGGCGGTGTATTTATTTTCAAATTATCTATATAATCATTTAGTAATTGTTACCTTTAAATATCTGTTTATTAATTTATAATTGTCTTTCCAATTTTACAAAGTACATTTTCTTAATTTTGTTTACTGTAAATGCATCCAAAACCTGAGATTTCTGGGGCACCATTTAATACTATCCGATTGAGCTTATTTTCCCCATTGGTTATTTTGATCTCATAAGGAACCATTTTGGGGGTGAGATTAAAAAAGAACTCGGAAGTCAAAAAGTAAGGACGATTCTAATATATATACATATATATTGTTATAATAGCTATGAGCTATAATAGCCAACATAATTTTCTTTCTCATAAATTTCGAGCAACATTTTTCGATGGAATCTTATTTATTTTTCGATTCTTATTTTCAGTACAGTGTACTTGGCCTTACTTTAAAATAGCGGTTCCTAACCGGTGTGTCGCGACATGGGCACAGAGATGTACGTTCCTTTCAATTTAACGTCCTACGGTTATGTCCTTTAGCATAATGGAGATTGATGATTAAGGCAAGGGAATGATGATGGGATAATTGGTGGAATGAGAATGTGGGAGGAAACGGGAGTACCTCTAGAAAACCCACGCAGAACCACGGACCCCACACAGCAGAGGTAAGCGCCATACCAGTAACAAGGGGAAAGCAGACTTTGGTAAATAAACTTCGGGGCCATCCTTCACGAGGTAGTAGTGCACATTCAAAGTGTTAACATTACAGACTGGGAGAGCACAATAGGCAGAAATAATAGAGAAAAAGCGTCATAAAGATTCCGATTCGTGCATATATGATACGAAGCGTAAAGTTATCAAGTGACGGCGTGGCAAAGTTAGGCGCATCTATGAGCCCCGTGCAGCCCGTGCATTTAGGTCCCGGGTTTGATTCATGCTCGATTCACCTTATTTTGTTTTTTGCTTTAACCAATAAAGTACCCATGAAATATTAATTCACCATATGCCTATAATGCAAAAAACAACAAACATGTTCAAATCAGTTGTAAAATCTTTCAATGTTCCATTTTAACTAGCAATAAAATGTAACCTATTCCGCGTTGTATATTGATATCACGAGTTGTATTACGATTAGCACAGTCGTTGTGTAAAAAATGTTCTTGACGCTTTGTGTCTATATCTGTGGACAGTGTGCGATTAGGAAGAATTTCCCTTTGGCAACACTGGGTGTTACCCCCTTGCAAAAGTCCGGTCAATTCGCACACTGTTTACAGACATAGACACGAAGCTTCAAGAATATTATTTTACACAACGACTGTGCTAACCATAATATAACCCGTGGCATCAATAAACAACACGGAATAGGTTACATTTCATTGCTAGTTAACATGGAATATTCAAAGTTTTTACAACTGATTTGAACATTTCTATTGTTTTATGTACTATAAACATACGATAAATTCATATTTTACTTGTAATTATAAATGGCTACTTTATTGGTTAAAGCAGAAAACAAAAAAATGACGACCAGGAATCGAACCCAGGACCCTTTGTACGGGAGTCGTGGTTCTTTCTAATTCCGCCATACCGTTACTTGATAGCTTCACGCGTCGTGTCATGCATGTAGTGAGTTCGAATCTTTAAGACGCTTTTTCCCCACTATTTCCGGTTATTGCGCTCTCCCAGTTTGTAATATTAACACTTTAAATGTGCACTACTGCCTCGCGAAGAATGGCTTTCCCTTGTAAGCAAGTCACTATGCCCCATACAGTGGTGTGCCGTACAGTCCCATAGAGTGTCTCGAAAATTTAGCATTTAAAAATCATGAAACATTTAATAATTAATGAAAATAAATTTTGAGACATACTAGTACCAGTCATCGCCTCAAGTTTCAGCACCAATGCTCAGTACTACAAAGAGATACTGTACTACTTTATAGAAACG
The DNA here is from genome assembly GCF_964235325.1 of Thermobia domestica. Classification (NCBI taxonomy): domain Eukaryota; kingdom Metazoa; phylum Arthropoda; class Insecta; order Zygentoma; family Lepismatidae; genus Thermobia; species Thermobia domestica. The sequence continues at coordinate 73,639,415 of NC_137464.1, forward strand.
TATGGTCGTACAGTACACTATTATGATTTACTCTATATTATTGTTAATTAAAAAATAACTGTGGCTCGATGTCATGGACGTTCGTAAACATGTGTCGTCAGTCAAAAAGTTTGGGAACCATTGATTTAGAAAAAAACGGTACAGGAAATCGCTTTGAAAAACCCAAGAAAAACTTCAATTGTAAAATTGCTGCGATCAGTGTTACTAAAATTATTCGGATAATTATTTAAAATATTCGTTCCGTTAGTCGAGTAATAGGCCTACTTCAATTAGTTTTCTCTTCATTACTCGAATATTCGTTCATGTTGCACTACAAAACTTTTTCTATTTTTAAGTTGGTTGAAACATATTATGCTAATTATATTTTTCTCCTGTCAAAAATCAACTCCCAAAACCACAGTTGTAATATTAACACTCGTCACCTGAGTATTCCATATAATAATTAAACAACCAACAAAGTGATTTAAAAAACGGAAATAAATAACTTTCTACTACTACTACTACTACTACTACTACTACTACTACTACTACTACTACTACTACTACTACTACAACTACTACTACTAATAAATAGCTACACTGAGAAAAAATCATATCTGGCGTACGTATAATCGTATGCTACATTGGTAAATCCTGTAGTTTTTGGACTTAACGTACAGCAAACGTATAACTGAAAACACATGTTTTATAATATTTTCTGTATAAGTGTTCCATCTATACGTACTTTCCGTATGAAACAATATAGGCGATCAGGATCTCACATACAAATGGACGTATATAATATATAGCTGACGAAGGTAACATACATTTATTTATGCAATATAAGGAAGACTGTTAGATATCAGACATCCTGCAACGGCATGATCTAACATGTAAGGCATACGGATAACGTATGCTCCGTACTGATTTCTGTAGCAGGCCCGCAACCAGCCACAGAAGTTTGGGGGGCCATGAATATGTTAGGGGGTGCCAAGTCATTAAACATTCTCTTCCCAATAGTTAAATTGTGTTTTTTGTATTGATAATAGCATTTTGTGCTAAGGTCTAGAGGAGCACGAAAAGTTTTGGGGGGAGCAAGGCCCCCCTAGCCCCCTCTAGTTGCGTGCCTGTTCTGTAGTAAGCAAGAGGATTCCGTATATTTGTAGAATATACCACTGTCCGTAGAATGGATTTTTTTCTCAGTATATAATTTATCCATAGCTAGTCCGATATAACTAATTCTATGGGACAATGCACTGTATTAGGATTTAATAGTGCTTACAATTGATACAGTATCATATTAGAATCCAGTTATAATACTACCCATTGTCTTCTTTTAAACCTATGATATTAAAAACTTTTATTTTCAATTCAAACTTTGAATTCTGCCATGAAGGCACCAGAAGTACAAAGTATGATTCTACTGTGGCAACAATGGGGCAAGAAAGAAAACCCGAGGTTTCTTAGTCCCTTCCCTGCAACTACTAGCAATCAGTGCTCGACTGAGACAAAATTTCATAGTTAAGAAAATTTCCCTCGACTGAGACAAAATTTTCCCTTTTCTTTCCAAATTTTCCTTAGTTTGTTGTGTGCTCAATTCCTATGACATAAAGTATCCAGGGGTAAAAGTGGGTCTGAAAAGGTAGAGGGACGATAGCTAGCGGCATGACGTCACGCTATCCCCCTGCCTATCTTGGCCCATTCTATTTTTTATCAACTGGGAGACGCCGTACATACTTTTTGGAGGTGGGAAGACGGCGTCCCCCAGCGTTCCCCAGCACTTTTACCCATGGATAAGATTAACTTCCCCATAAGAAACTTAACATTTGTTTCATTAATTTGCTTCTATTTTTTCACTTTTACTTCACTTTTATTTTATTTTATTTTATTTTATTTTTTATTTATTTATTTATTTTTACAAAAGATACACACAAATACACCTAGCCAATAATGGGTGAAAATTAAGCTACTTTGAAAGACAGATACCCGCACACATATATACATATACACAAAATATTGGTATTGTTTTGGTTTATTTATGAAAAACAAAGAAAAATTTAAGCATTTATTTTGATACATTAGCCTGGATTTTCGTGTTTTATCGAAAAATTCCCTTTTTATTCCTTTTTGCCAAATTTACCTACAAAATTTCAGTAGATTAAGGAAATTTCCCTCAACTGTGTACACTGCTAGCAATCTAGTTGTTGTAACTGGAGTATACATAGTGAGATCGTCAATATTGCACTCGGAAACATTATATTGTATTTTCGTTTTAATTAGCATAATTTAATAGCAGTGACATCATCAAGGTATTCGGGAGACTAAAAAAATTATTCATTAAGTGAAATAAGGTTATGAAGACGCCATTTCCGGTTTCTTACAGAAAGAAACGTTTCAACAGTTTATTGCAGAAAGCTCGTTTCAACGTAACCTTGTTACGTTTTTACTTTTTTTTTTTTAAAGGGTTTCGTTCTTCCATTTATTTGAAGGTTAATAAAGTAATGATAAATGTATAAAACATATGGAAAACTTTATTTAGTTATTATTATGAGTATTTTCTGTTATTGTCAAGAAAGGGAAAAAATGAAAAGAAATTAACCTTGCTTGCTTAACATTTTCTTATTCTTGTTTTGGACTGAAGTTGAAGAAAACACAAAAGCCAATTACTGTTGGTTGAAGCAGGAAATGATATTCATTGCTCGTCTTCAGCTCTGAAGGCCATTCCGCTCATCCCTCATTCCCTCCTATCATTGTTGGTTATGGCATTGTCAGTGTTTCCTGTAAACACTCCACACCGATTGTAATGACATGGGAGAGGGTTTTATTCCCACGATTATTAACAAAGAAAGTGAGGAACCGACTACGGAATCTTGTCTTTTTTTTTTAACACATAGAACCCTACAAAAAGAGACTCGCATAGCTTAATATCCAACTTGAACTCTTCCCCAACCTCCTCTTTTTTAAAAAAAAAAAATGCTGAAAATTGACATGGTTTTATTGATACAAAATCCAGAACATAAATGGAAGATCATATTTTAAACAACGATATAAAGTCCGCTTTTTTCTTAAATTTCTTTTGTGAGAATCAACAGGGTTCCCGGCGGGAGCTTATGTGGTTCGGATTCCATGTTGATCAGTAGGTCTTGGCTTATCGTCGCATGAGAACCAGAGAAACGTAACTGCATTTTCGTAGGTTTACAGGCGAGAAGACAAAAATATTATTTTCCTAGAAAGATGTGTTTTTAATAAGGTGGTAATTGAGCTACATTACAAGAGATGATCGACAAGGAGAACATCCATTTACACCAAGTGGGGCTTTCAAAATTATGTCCAAACATGAAAACCGCATTTTTGGAGTTTGTTCCTCTGGCTCTCATGCGACGATATAGCCTCGCTGCTGAAAGGGACGTCAAACTCAAAATCAACTCAACTCAACTCAACAAGGTTTCTATACAGTTAGTTCATTAATTAAAAAAAAAAAGTCACCTGTATTTTGAAGACCACTCTCTTACAACAGTGCATAGTAGAGTTACGAACTTACTTGCATCAAACGGGAGATCCTGTATTCAGGGCCGGATTTAGGGGGGTTGCAAAGGTGCACGTGCACCCCCCACCCCTTCGTTGTAAATATACACTACCTAAAGTGAGAAGCTGAAAGTAAGTTTTGTAAATCAATAGTTTAAGTCAATTTTCTGAAGGTTGAAGGAAAAGAATTCATCGAGAGCAGACACTTAGCATTTTCAAAGGAATTCCTCATTCACATCACAGATGACTAAAGGCATTTTTAAAAAACTCAAATTTAATTCAAATGTACTGGTAGTTTTTGGTACCCCCTTCCCCTCCTCTCAGAGAATCCTGGATCCGGCCCTGCTTGTATTTGGCATAAGTCAAAAGCTTTTCTCCTGTCTCCTGACTTGCTTGTTCTAATCCAGGAGTCTCAATCTCTCTTGCTTTTTAAATGACAGCAAAATGTTATTTAAATCTGTCGTCTTTTTTTAAAAAAATGTATTTTTAGAAGAAATTGTTTACATAATTCTTGTATATTGAAAAAAAAATGAAATCTTTTAGTTTAACGTCTCATGATTGTGCCCTTTAGACGAAGAGAGAGACGATGGCCTAGGGAAGTGAACGATGATGGAAGAATTGGTGGAATGAGAAGGTGGGAGGAAATTGTAGTATCCCGAGAAAATCCACAGACACATGTTGTCCACCGCAACTTACTTGGACGGGTATCGAACCAGGGATACCATGCACCAGAAGTAAGCGCTCTAGCACTGAGTACCTTCTCACTTTATACGTCTTACTACTTCAGCTGATAGTCTCATACAACCTGCCTCCATTTTAAAAATTTAGGCTCCATAAAATTGAAAACATTTCTCTGGCTACGGCAAGAGCATCCTCGGATACGAATGAAATTTTTCGAAATAATAAATATAATAATAATAATAATAATAATAATAATAATAATAATAATAATAATAATAATAATAATAATAATAATAATAATAATAATTGCGAGAGCAGGTCTAACGTTTGTTCTCCTGGGTCCTTGGTTCCGGGGCTATGGTCTATGACTTAGAGGACATGATTCAGAAGTACATACAGTGAAACCTCCCTTAACGGACACCTCTATAATGCGGACAGATTTTTTTGTCCCGGCAAAAATATATGTTCTCTTATGGAACAAAACCCTCCCTTTTACGGACACTCTCAGATACGGACGCGGACAGTCCTTTTTTCCCCCAAATGTTTCAATAACCTCTTCATAACGGACAGAAATTTTTCTCGATTCTGCGATATATAACAGGAGACAAAAGTATTTTCCCCACAAGTGTATCTATCATGAGTCTAGACCGGTGAACCATCAAACAGAACACCTTCAAGCTGAACTTCAAATTCTTTTATTCTGCCCTCAATAAATTGATTTCTGGGGGAAATTCTAGAAAACCTTCAATAAGCTATAACACTCATGCAGGGTCAGCCGTATGGCCAAGAATTCTATACGAAAGATCTTCCCTTCCCTAACAAATTTAGTCCTTTTTCCTCTGGACCTTGCATCTTTCCGACAATTTCATAGATAACAAAACAAACGTTGTTTGTTTTACAATAACATTTTCAACGAACAATGTTTCCTCTCTTACATTCTTAGTAAAGCAACTTTCTCTAAGATGATATTCTTTGCGATTGGGGCTGAGTCAACAAACATATGCACTCCCAATAACTTGCCTTTTCATCCATTCCGCCAGTACACAAACACACACACACACACACACATATTTTTTCCGCAACCGTACTGAGGATTCTCAGAGGACACTAGCTAATGAGTTTAGCCGGTTAGTTGGTTCCTAACGCATCTTTTGAGAAGGTCCAGAAAATTTGAAATAAATGAAAAACTCTTTCCCTCCCGCTTTCCCCTCCCATGTAGGAAGAAAATGATCATACAAGCATTATCTTTTGCAATATACGAATATATTAACACATCCCCCAGCAATAATACTATTTAACATAAATTAATTTCTCCCTCATCCCTTCCAGTAATTTAAATACGTACTAAATAGAGTATTTTCATATTGAATTTACGTATTTACGCTCATACATAATATATCTACTGTATATTACTCCATACAATTACCGTTGCGAGAAATTAAATTACTGTAACCTCTCTGTAACGGACACCTCTCAGTAACGGACAAAAATTCATGTCCCATTGGTGTCCGTTATTGAGAGGTTTCACTGTATTACCATCCCTTCCAAATGTTGTCAATGGGTACGTTTAGCCTATATCCTCAAATTTCGGGAAGGGTACATAGAGCCAATTCATAAAATTTGAAAATAGCCCAAATTAAAAATTTGGTATGGTAGTATATGACCATGAAGACCAATCGGAAAACGACCATTAGGAAGACCTAGGCGCAGATGGGAGGACAATATTAAGATGGATCTCGCAGAGATTGGAATACAAAGTAGAAACTGGATGCAGTTAGCTAAGGATAGAAGTCAGTGGAGACTTTTGTGAACGCGGCATTGAACCTCCGGGTTCCATAGGTCATAGAGTTAGTTAGTTAGTTAGTATATGACCATGATATGTTCCTCTGCAAGTTTGGGTGGTTACTTTCTTTGGGTAAAAATGGCCAAAAAATTCGAATTTGGGAGGTTTCTGGCCTATTTTATTGTCTTTGATAAGACTTTATCACGTTATATGGTTATATACTTAATTCAATCTCTTTCATAAGACATGAGTATATTGACATAAGACATGAGTATATTGACATAAGACATGAGTATATTAAGACACACCCATCTTAAATTTTGGAAGGGGTACATTGTCCCACCCTTTAAACTTCTTAATTGTCAAAAAATAAAATTTGACAAATGTTCTCTAAGATTCGAATATATAGTATACTTCTGTAAATTTGATTAGTCCTGTTTGTCTCCTTCTGCGGGGAAAAATTACCAAAAATATACGTAAGTGCTACGTTTTATCACTTGGTAAGTTACTGACCTAATTTATCTTTTACGGTAAAGTTTTATACCATTGCTTGGTCCTATGGATTAGTATATAAATTCATTCTCTTTCATTGGAGAAGTGAACTATAGTACAAACCTCTTAAATTTCGGGAGAGGTGTGTTGAGTGCTCCTTAAATTTGGGTTATTTTAAAACTAAAAATTAGTAATTGTTCTCTAGGTCTTAAGTATATACTTATATAAATTTAGGTGGGCTAACTTGCCCCTCTTCCATGGATAAAAAAAAAATGCCAAAATAATATACATAAGTAATACGTTCTTACCACGTGATTGGTTTTTGTCTTAATTCATCTGTTAAAATGTGGCTTTATTCTAACATACTTCATATATAAATCATTTTATTTAATACGTCATGGGTTACTTGATACATCCCTCCCAAATTTTGATATGCAACATTGGACCACTCCTTAAATTTGGTAATCTTAAAAAAATAAAAATTGGTAATTGTTTTCTATGGGAAGTATGTTTTGTTTAGTGAAGCTATTTTAGGTGTTATTGTTTTATGATGAGTTGAATAATTTCATCAAGGTTTGAATCCTTTATAGAGATATGGTCCAGGTACGTCTCTAAACTTCAGGAACCATATTTGGTAAATATGAATTCAGGAGGCATTTGTCTTGGTTTTAATCGCCGTAGATTATTTCTTGTGAAATATCCTTGTGTATTTGAAAAGTTGTGTTTCACATGTACGTACTTCTCTCAATAAGAGCGCAGAAAGCCTTACAGACAACATATAGACTATTAGAACAAGAGTGTGCATACTTATTAACTTAACCCTCATATGTTGGCCAATCAACAATTTGTTGCTATTTATTCAACTGTTTCGACCACGTATCTTCTATTCGTAATTTTACTTCTATCGTTAGCAATTAAATTATGTTGGAGAATGCTGAGCATTTCGTCCAATCACAATATAGTGTCAGGCAGTTAGGTAACCTACCGTTCGTGCTGCTAGAGTTTGTGAGAAATTAGTAATAAGTGCATTTGCTCATTTAACGATAGCTATATGAGAAGCTGCGAGAGCTTTTTCAAATCATGACATACGTGTTCAACACATGACACTTCACACAGGAGCTCATTCGTGGCTAAGCGGTTAACGTACGCGGCTTTCGCGCAGGAAACCCGGGTTCGATTCTCAGCAGGATCTCACGTGGTTCGGATTCCACGTTAATCAGTAGATCCCGTCTCATATAGCTTCACTGCAGAAAGGGATGTTAAAGTCAAAATCAACTCTACTCAATGACACTTCACGTATATTTCATTTTTGTAGCTTGCAAATTACTACTACAAATATAATAACCACATATTATTCAATCCCTTGGAATTTACTGACAACAAAATGTGCTGCTTTTACTATGATATTTCTCAGAAATCAATATCAATTGCATGAGAATTATAACATTAAATATTCATATAGAATTTCATCATTCCAATATCAGATGAGTAGCAATGATAGCAGTAGTTTCTTTGCACTGTTATGGCTGAAATTCCTTTCATACTCTCACACCTCTAATATTTATTTTTTCTTTAAAGCATATGCGACATTTCTTAGCTTGACCTAATAATAATAATAACTATAACAATACAGTGACGTTATTATCGTTTTATTTATACAATAGCTATTTCATTTTGAGCCGATCCAGCCTCAGATTTAAGTTGTTCACGAAAAGATCGTAAAAGAGTTATAAAGTAAAACATGGAAACTGATGTGATGATAATAGAAACATGGAAATAGTGAAAAAGTGACGATAAATAATACTAAAAGTAGTTGGAAGGAAACTGGTTAGGACTGTTTGAAGAAATTGTATTCCAAGGAATGTGATAAAAGGTGTGATGTAATAAAACTAAGGCGGGGTTGGACAGGTTGTATTCTAAGGGATGTGATAGAAGATATGATGAAATAAAAAAAGGAGTAATTGTTTGAATAAATTGCATTGTAAGGGATGTGATAGAAGGTGTAATGAAATAAAAAAGGGAGGGATTGTTTGAATACATTGTATTGAAAAGGATATGGTAGAAGGTACAGTGGAATAAAGAAAGAAGGATTAAGGGATGTGATAGAGGATATGGTGGAACAAAAATGGAAGGGTTTGTTTGAAGAAACTGAATTTTGAAGATGTGATAGAAGGTATAATTAAATAAAAATGGGTGGAATTGTTTGAAAATATTGAATTCTAAGGATATAATAAAAGGATAGTGCAATGAAAAAGTGAGAGATTGTTTAAGTAAATTGTATTCTAAGGGATGTAATAGAGAATATAGTGGAATAAAGAAGGTAGTAATTTTTTGAATAAGTTGCGTTGTAAGGGATGTGATAGAAGATATAATAAAATAAAAAAAATAGAAGGGGTTGTTTGAATAAATCGTACTCTAATGTGAAATAAAATATGGTGAAATGAAAGAAAGGAAGTGTTGAACAAATTGTATTCTAAGAGATGTGATAGAAAATATGGTGGAATAAAAGAGAAGAATTATTTTTAAAAAAATGTTATAATAGATGTGATAGAAACTATAGTGGAATAGAAAAAGAGAAAGGTTGTTTGAATAAATTTTAAGGAATGTGATAGAAGGCATGGTGGAATAAAGAGAGGTATTTTTGATAAACTGTATTGTAAAAGATGTGATGGAATGGAAGTTATGGTGGAATAAAAAGAGAGGGATTGTTTGAATAGTCTAAGTTGTTTTCTAATGCTGTTGTAGAAAGTATGGTGGAAGAAAAAAAGAGAGATTGTTTGATTATATTTATTCTAAGGCATGTGGTAGAAGATATGGTGAAATAAAAGAAATTTGGGATTGAATAGATTATATTCCAAAGAATGTGATAGAAGAATGGTGGAATAAAAAGGGTTGATTGATTGATTTTGAGTTTTACGTCCCGTTCAGCAGCGAGGCTATATGAGACGTGGACCTACTGATTAACGTGGAATCCGAACCACATGAGCTCCCGTCGGGAATCGAACCCGGGTCTCCCGCGTCAAAGGCGCGTACGCTAACCGCTTAGCCACGAAGGAGCTCCTGGAATAAAAAGGGTGTTCTGTTCTAAGGGATGTTACAGGAGAAATGGTGGAACAAAAAGGGGAGGGATTGTTAACAATGTAAAGGATATGATAGAAGGTATAGTGAAATAAAAGAAAAGAGGGATTATATAATTATATTATATTCTAAGGGATGAGGTAAAAAGTATAGTTTAATAATAATAATAATAATAATAATAATAATAATAATAATAATAATAATAATAATAATAATAATAATAAAAAGAGTAACTGAAGGATGTAAATGACGCACATTATTAAAGTGGATAATTCCTACTGCAAGAGGAAGAGTTTACTTGAAGACAATAGTATGGATAAGATATTCGGCAAATGCTGTGCCAGTGATGGCTACGATGATTAGTACTGTATTGAGAATCAGGAAATAATATTAAATTAACATGCTCTGTCGGAAAAAAAATACTTTTCGTTACAATACCATCTAAAATTGCATTGCTATTTCTGATTGCATGAGACATGGCATCGTTGAATACTTCTTTCACGAAAACTTGATGAACAAATCAAATTAGGTAAATACGTTAAATGAAAAAATCAAGTTTACTTAGAGCAAAAGTTAATGAATGGAGCTTTGATAATAATAATAATAATAACACAAAAGTTAACTCCTTCATCTCATAATGATCACTAATTGCTCGTACTCTGTACACTCACTTCTGAGCTGGAGGCTATAATGCAGTCTAAAAGAAAGTGCAATAAAAGATGGAACGAATTAGGTCCAACGCCCACTTGGACGCCACTATGGGGTGGAGCCACCAACTTAACCATTTGACGTTTTGTTGTACCTGTGTAATAATAATGAAGAGAGAACACACGTAACAACAACACGCTTACTTCACGTGACTATTGACGTCACAATTTAGACTTTCTTTTTCTTCTTATGTCCCTATTCAAAGAACAAGATAAACATGAGCAAAGACATCAAGTAAGCAGCTCAAAGGCATGAGGCAAATGCTAAATGAGATTTTGCTTCGTAAAAGGAAATGCTGCCATAAAAAACGGAAAGAACATAATAATGGCCAACTCTACTTCTTTATTCTTGTTTCTTCTTGCTGCTTCTTTGAAAAGATCGCTACTGTAATGCATTATCCAATTATAACAAAAGTATATTTCCTTGGCCTATTTCAAACTGTGATTAAAGTCGTTAGAGTATTAATATATCTATCCTGTGGATATGTTGAGAAATAAAACCAAGGGGTTTGAGAACACTAAGGAGTCTTAGCTTCAACATTTTAAAACCGATTTTAACAAGTAGGGGTAACCGGAATATTGCCGGACACCGGGGTAATGCCTAGGGGCGGAGCCCTGGGGCCCTGGAGCTGACTATTTCAAGGGGGCTCTATGTTGCGAATAATTCCAGCGCATACATTTTCTTATTAGGAAATAAGGGTCATGTTGTAAAATCCTCGATTACTACACGAAATAATATGATCTTAATGCCATTATTGATTGAAGATAAGAATGCTGATGCTGTATTAGATCCTGCTTCGCAGATATCAATAATTAGAGAGGATTTAGTTTCACCTAAGGCTAAGATATTGAATATCGACACACGAATAAAAAGAATTACTCAGAGTTCTCTTTTAATAAACAAAATAGCAATCTTACGTTTCAAAATTAATGGGAGAACATTTCATCATGCTTTTCAGTGTTAAGTAATTTTTCCCAAGAAGTAGAGAGCTCAAATTGATTTGAATAGAAGCGTTTTATTGTTAAGGAGATTTGGAAAACCTCCTAGATTTGCTCTATGTAATGACAGAGATATTTCAAAGGAATTATCACCACAAGCTAATAATTTGATTTGTAACAGAGGCCCAAAATAGCCCACTCCCTCACAAAATAAGTATCGTGAAGACGCTGGTGGAAGCAGACTTAACTCTAGCGATACCGTGAGCGTAGCGAGAGGGAAAAAAATTGCATGGGTCTGAAGCTTTTAATATAATAAGTTGATTGATATATTTTAGTATTAAAGAGAGGGATTTTGGGGGCATCCCTGAGCCTGGGGGCCCCGGAGTCTTGGATCTATTGGCTCCGCCCTTAATCCGCTCCTGGTAATACCGAACACTCCTGTTTTGATCGAAATATTCTTCTCAAAAATCAGACGATAACGCTACACTCCATTGAAGAAACGTGATAACCTATAGTTCACAGCTTGGTGTCAGTCGTTGAGCAGACTACCGGAAATCATGCATTTCGTTGTTCTCGAATTTTGGGTCTATATGCTGACCAAGGTAGGTAAGTGTACTGCTATTTTACGTAGATCATTACAGATCAGGCGATATTATTGATACCATATTTCAGCATTAATTCAGTGTAATACCGCAAGCCGTAATGTGCTCAACCACTAATATTTATAGTAAAATGACATCTCACGGGACAGTGCTGAAAAAAAGTTCCTCATTACTCGATAGTCGAATGCCAAGCGTAAGAATTGGACCCGTGAAGATTATACAGTTCTTGTAAACGAAAGCTAATTCTTACATTTGTGATTTCTGCACTTAAATCCAATGCTGTTTTAATTTTTTTTTTTTTTTAATACAATTTTCTTAAATTTATATTTCTTTATTTGCTTCACCAGTTTAGCCTTTGAATAGCTTTTCTTTAGAGTAAATCAATATCTTTGGATGAAATCAAAAGATAATAACATAGATGAGTTTGTTCATGTTTCTTATTATGTTAAGTTCTTTATTAAATATAACGTTTATTAAGTACCTAAATTATAAAATTACAGTACGTATATTTTCTAACGTATTATATTCAGTTTTGTGTCTTTCAAGAACGATAATTTGCTCTGAACAATATGTTCGGGATTACTTCGACCACCGAAAAATCCCGAACAAAAATATGTATATTTTCAGAAACCAACAATATGTATTGGTTTAATAATGTTTGTTATGTAACTCGACTGGACTATTTTCGTCGATTTAAGCATTTTGCCCTAAAATTTTCCTTTCTCTGTATTTACTAAATTTCTCTATATTAGGGAAATTTCCTGCATTCTACGAACACTGCCTGTATCAACAATACACTATACTCTACCATAAACAACTCTCTTATCAGAACACGTTACTTTCTTGTGAAATACTTATCACCTCATAACATACTCATTTAGCCTTTCATCACAACAAAAATATCTTCAACAGAATCAATTCTTTAATCATTTTCCTTAATCAAAATTTATTGTCACTCTAAAATTCAGAGAATGATCTGCTGTTGTGTTCGACAATTCGTAGAAATTATAAATATTAAATTATGGAATGCATCTCTTCCTGAATAGAGACATTTACTAGTCCTTTGTTTGGTGTCCTCCCATCTTGCCTAATCCCATCTCGCCTAACGATTTATCAGCCGCTGATATCTCCAAGATAAGAATCTCCACCATTCTAGGCGAGATGGGAGTTCCCATCTTGCCTACTCCCATCTTGCCTAAGATGTAAGAAGGGAATTTCTGCTCTAAAGAGGGAATTCCTGTACTAGTATTAACCACCAACACTAAGAAATTGTGAAATCATACGCACATTTCAGAAAAAAAATAATCTATGTATTAATCTTTCTACATAAGAAAATCAATAATCTAGTTTCAGTATGTTTCAATGAATATTTGCAATATCTGTTAACTACAATATGAATATATAATAAGCACTATACAACAAGAAAGCACATTAATGCTCATGTCACGATGATTTGCCCCATGAAATAGTATATACACACAGAGAAAGAGAGAAGCTACTCTATGTGAACGTTATGGGATACTGCGTTAAGGTAAGTGAACAAATCAATATTTCCGCTCACTAGTCTTTGTTTTAAGTTTTTTAGCCTTTCATCAATTATTCTCCACTTCTTTTGTTTTGTAGGGGTATTGCCCAGCTCCAACATTCTTATAGCTAATTCATTCGAAGCTTGCTCTTCTTGTAAGGCTTGGATACATGAAAATGTGTTGGGATGGTGTCCTGGAAATTTTCTGTTCCATTTCGCATGCCATCCTTCCACTATCAGTTCTGAAATGATTCCACATCTTGCTGGAATGAATAAAAAGATGATATAATCTTGAATACAGACAGACATAAGTATATACCTAAATAAAGGACACAACCTTTAGAGGAACTAGTCCCTGTGGTAGCATTATAAGAAATAAGTAAAATTATACTAGCTACATACTACCACCTACGTAAACAACACATTTGATATAAGCAGAAAAAAACTCAAATCACAGCATAAGATTAATTACAGGATTTTAGGTGCACAATACTAGTTTATACTATTAGATGCTCTGTCTACTTTGTCACGACTGATAGAATTTTTCTTGTCATATACAAACTTAACTATGAATATTAATATATGGAACTATCAAATAATATTCTCATAATTTAAGCAGTTCTTTATTGTAACTCTGTATGATCAATATGATCAGTAGCTTGCTCTAACGAACCTGATGTACATATCATAATTAGGTCAAATGAAAAACAAGCCTTGAATACTTACGGTGGTAATGCTCCACATTCGTCCAACCAAGTGTCCATCAGATAGTCGTGAAAGGCTTCTTTATTACGAACGTCGGGTGCATTTTCCTGAATGTATAGGAATGCATCACTAACATTATCTAATGGGACGAGGGGAAGCGCTGCTGCACGCCGAACCCATTTCCTAATCTCATTTTCTTTATAGTTACAAACTAGTCCCAGATCTTGCACCTTCCTCCATACACACTGAGTGAAATAAAAGAAACACCCTCTCACGCTAACGTTGGGAAAAGACAACGTAAGTGCATTTATCGCAGCCGTTTCAAAAGCGGCCCATACACGTAAACACATGCCTGAAGAAACAGCCCGACTTGCATGAAAAATGATAAAACCACAGGCAAGTTGATCGTGTATGGCCTCGTTCATTCATGTTGAAAGTTTTCAAAATCTTCTGAAAACATGTTTGATGTTTTTGCCGTTCTGCTTGCATGTTTACCGTGTATGGGCTCGTTCATGCAAGGTGGCTGTTTTATATTTAGGTCCGCCAATCACGACAGCGGAAGAAATCACGTGAGTCTCTCCTCCGTCGCATGCCAAGGTCGTGCAGTTGCAGAAAGAAAAAGCACGCGTTTCCTCGTCCTCCACATTTCTCAAACTACTTTCAGTATGTTGGACAGCACGTTGGTACGTGTGTGGGTAAAAAATTCTTTCAAGATGCATGATGAAAGAAACCTTTCATACATGTTGGTAATGCAAGTGCGTGCGTCTATGGCGCGCTAAAGTCTGTCGTGACACATTTCAGTTCTAAATTCATACCATTTTCTGATGCCTTTGCTTTTATCAAAGTTAGCAAACGCAGGTATTTTTCCTGGCTTTTATTTTGAAGAAGACAAAACAAGAGTGGAAACATCTGGCCCTAAGTACTTGCCGTGAAAAGTGTATAATTGGGTGAAAAGACGCGGTGCAGACTTAAAGGTGCCATCCATCAGCACGTTCTCACTCTTACATAATATTTGCAAGTTTTCACTTGTACCAAAAACCTGGAAAGAAAACAAAAACGTGTTTAAAAAAAAAGGTAGATTCACATTTTAAAAAAGTTACCCCTGCGCAATAATTTCAAATATCTAATACACAAATGCTTGTTTCTGATTATATATAAAATGATTTGCTAGTATGTAACGGTTTCCTGTAATCTAGAAATAATTACAAGCATTCATAAACGAACTCAGAATTTTGGTAATATGAGTGCAGTTTGGCGACGGATTATACAGAATAAAACAAACATCAATTCTGTATTGAACCTGTACGGAAATGGGAATTCTTATCTCGCTTTTAAATCATGACATTTCATTGCATCTGGCACTTGTACGCAACTGAGAAGGATTTTGACATGTACGAAAATGGGAACGTACTCAAGTGGGAAGACACCATTTTTTGTTGTTCAGTATGTATAAAAAAATATGCCTATCAGAACAAAATTCAAAATAATATTTAAAAATACTTTTCTGTATTAGATTCTAATTATATTTATCTCTTCCAATTATCTTCGCGACCTCCATGAAAGCTTCTTGCAATCCCTAGGTTGATAAACTCTGGCCTAGAGAGACCCATGGATGGTCTGCTCAACCGACTTCTTGAATAGATTGATTGACTGAGATTGTCGTATGTTGGGTGGAAGATCATTCCATGCACGGACAGTGGATGCAAAGAATGATTTCTAGTGATATTTAGAGGAGTGTAGGAGAAGTGAAAAGAGTTTATTTACACCTGATCTTGTATCGTGATCGTGATGAGCATTTAATGGTTGCAATCGTTGAAATAAGTAAGAGGGTTGGTAAAAGCGCAGAATCTTAGAGAAGTGTGAGTCGATGCAGATAACGTCTATCGGAAAGTTTCATTAGTCCCAGCTGTTTGATCGTTTAAGATTATAAGCAAACCGTATACAGGCGTTTTGGATACGTTATAAACAGTTCTTCATTTAAGTCTGATAGAGCTACATCATAATATTCGAGGTGAGGAAATATTAGAGATTTTACAAGGAGTGATTTTGTGTCAATGGTTAGAATTTTCTTTAGTCTGGTGAGTGAATGAAAAGACCAGAACGCTTTCTTACGCACAACGTTGAACGGGGTTTCCACTCAAAACATGCATCAATTGTTATCCCGAGATTTGTGATGGTTTCAGAAAATGTAATAATTGTTCCATGTATCTGTACTGCAGATATATTCGAACGGCGAATATTGATTGAAACATCTGGTTAAAATGATTCCTTCTTTAATGGAGAAATTCCCTCTACAGAAATTCCTTCTTTAGTGCAGAAATTCCCTTCTTACATCTTAGGCAAGATGGGAACTCCCATCTTGCCTAAAATGGCGGGCATTCTTATCTTGGAGATATCAGCGGCTGATAAATCGTTAGGCGAGATGGGATTAGGCAAGATGGGATGGAATCCTTTGTTTAGCAGGATATTTACTTATCTTTGGGGAGTGATTCACAGCCCAATGGAAAATTCTGAACTGGAATGTTTTCAATCAGTTTCCAAAGTATTACTCGAAAATGATTATAGCAGAGTTGAGTAGTTTCACATTACCCTCACTCGCTTTTATTCTGACTATCAAACTGTGTGTTCGTCCTAAAATATACCATGTCCACTCTCATCGTCGCCCTCAATGTACTCATTATCAAAATATATGTTTGCTCTCAAATATATGTCTGTTCTCGCTCTCATTATTAAAATGTGTGTTCGCCTTTACACTCTCAAATTGTACTCATGCCTTCGCTCTTACTATCAAAATATCTATTCGCCCACTCCCACTCGCCCTCACTCTCACATGCCCTCATCTCCATAATGTTATTCCATTCGTCCTCACTTACCCTCAGCTTCATTTCGTGAACTATAATAATAATAATAATAATAATAATAATAATAATAATAATAATAATAATAATAATAATAATAATAATAATAATAATAATAATAATAATAATAATAAGTAAAGGTAATGGAGTACTTTTTTAAAAATATTCTTTAATTTGGCACTTTCTTAGTTTGTTTTATTTATTTGCTAACAGAACGTGTTGAACAAGATGGCAAATTTAATAAAAGCTAGCATGTTGACAGAATGCGATGAACTAATATGGATGAAAATCAATGCATCTAGTAGAACGGATGAAAATCAAATACAAACAAGATAACATAAGTACACAAGTAGAAAACGACACGTGATACAAGTGATTTGGTCGTATTAAGACCGAACTCAATGATATGGTCAAAATCAATTACATTGAAATAATATTATGAAAGAAAAATAATTTGCATTATCTGGTTCATCATAGAGATGTAAGTTTATTTGTGTGTTTTACATGTTATCTTTATACTTCTAACTTCTATCTGTTTAAACTCTCCTTGGAAAACAGAAAATAAAATTATTGTGTATAAAGGTTGTAAATTAACAGATTATTTACAGTTATCAGGAGTGCATCAAGGATTCAATTTAGGTCCATTATTTATCCTTATGTTAATTAATGATTTACCGATACCTCATTGCATAAAAACATCACAGACACTGTTATCTGCAAATAATTTTAAAATATTTCCATCAATAATAACACTAGAACAGGGGTTCTCAACCTGTGGCACGCGTACCACTGGTGGTACGCGAGTCGCTGTTAGAGGTACGTACTACTTATGGTAGTATTGATTACAAATACGCTTTGCTGGTACGCCGGTGGAAAAGCTTGAGAAACCCTGCACTAGATGACTGATAATTGGTTCAAGATGACTTAAATGTAGTAGTTGAATAGTTCGGAACCAACACACTTGATATTAACAAATGCAATATCATGTCCTTCACAAATTGTAAAACTTCAATTTACTTTCTGTACGAAATGCACAGGTAAAAGTTGCAGTGGTGTAAGCCACTTTGTCAAAATAATAATAATAATAATAATAATAATAATAATAATAATAATAATAATAATAATAATAATAATAATAATAATAGAGAAATTCAGGTAAGTCAATCTATTAACAGAAAATGTTAAATAAGTCAGAGCTTCATTCTGAAAGATGGCAGATCTCAATAGACTTCAACAGTTCTAGTAATAGAGGAAACAAATTTTGCATATCAGAAAAGTGGTGTTACTCAAACAAGAAGATATGACTTAAACCGTTGTGATGTTCACCCGTCTAAATGAGCAGTATCATTATTCCTTCTCCGGAAACTGTAAAAGATTTAGAAATAGTATATGACAAAAGTATAACACTCAATGCTTATATAAGTTGTATAGTTGGTCAGGCATACTCTTTCAAAGTTTTAACTGGAAATCCAATCAGAAAACGACAATTAGGAAGACCTAGGCGCAGTGGCGGATCTAGAAGGTAAAAACTGGGGACTAGCCAGAACAAAGACTATGATAATTTACAATTTTCATGAGTTCTGCAGAAATCACCAATTTAACTCTCTCCTGATGAATATTATTGTTAGGTTGGCCGTTGACATTGTGGATCTCAATTGCTGTTTTACAGATTACATAACAGAAAAACTGCAGCTAAATGTTTCAAAAATATCTAATGTTTCAAAAATTTTCCAATAAAGAATAAAGGCCAACGCTTACTATAAACTTATATATATATTATTGTCACTCAAAAACTGGGAGCCTAGATCCTCATGGCTCCGTGCGTGCTAGATCGGCAACTGCCTAGGCGCAGATGGGAGGACGATATTAAGATGGATCTTACAGAGAGAGGAATACAAAATAGAAATTGGACCCAGTTGGCTAAGGACAGAAGTCAATGAAAAGCTTTTGTGAACACTGCGTTGAACTTTCGCGTTCCATAGGCCATAGAAAAAATGAAATGAAATCTTTCAGTTTTACGTACCACGGTTATGCCGGCTAGACTAAAGGAGACGATGTGATGAGAAATGAATGTAATGGTGGAATGAATAAAGCGGGAGGAAACGGAAGAATTCCGAGAAAGCCGACGAACATGGTGTTTGTCCATCACAAAGCCCACTTGGCGCGAGCTGGGGTAGGCCATAGATTTGGTTAGTTAGTTACGGTGGAAGATACAATTGTCCCATGGAGTTCATTAGTTCAAGAACAGTGCAATGGCAGTCTTTATTTTCATAACCTTTGCCTATGAGATTTAGTAGGCTTAGATTTTCAAGAATGGCTTTGAATCGTGTATTTTTATGTACACCCATGTCCAAAATTATTGTCGCATGTCTATAAATATGTTGTTGTAGGAATATAATTTGACAACGAATTCGCCCGGAATTTCTTATAGTGTTAGTATGTGTATAATCGGCAAAGGCATGTATGTGGTAAATTTCATATCAAAAGAGCAGTAAATAAGAACAATAAAACGAAAATAAAACTTTCTTGTTCATTTAGCAACATTTTGTTTTACTCATTCTAATTTTCATATTTATAATTCTTTTCCTATGAAATTTACCACAAATATACATTTCCCGATTACACACATAGTATCAGTGTTAAAAGTACCCTGCAAAATCATTATCAAATTATATTCTTACAAGAAGACAGTTATAGATATGCGACAATCATTTTGGACATGAGTGTACATCTAGAGCTACACTGTACATCTGTAGAGCTAGATTTGTAAAATCTATATTTGCATGTCTCATTTTGTAGGTAGCATGCCAATCAAATTTGTATGCATGTATATACAATATGCTGTGCCAATGAAGTTGCACTCTGATTATTAGATTCGCCCTTGTGAATCATTTTAACCTGTTGAAAACCTTTGATAGTGCACTTACAGGAGAGTTCAACCAAGGTAGATGATTTGTAATCATTAAACGTACCCTGAAATTTCCAAGTTTCAGAACTTTCAGTAACTTTTCTTTAGTATTTCAAAAGCATTTTCAAAAGCATTTTCACTTCTTTTGTGTTACTTATGAACAGAATACCTTCTAAAAAAAATGTCTAAAGCTTTCGTTGAAAGGATTTCTTCTGGTGTAGTTCTGTCTGGAGGCCTCATAAAATGCACAAGGACGTTGTCTCGGGGAACTGTCGCGTATAGGTGACCAATTTGATTCAAACAAAATCATATATAATCTTTCAATATTATTCATGCTCAAAGCAGAGGGATAATAATATTTCAGTTTCCATTATCTCAGACATTAACTGTGCAAACTGAACGTGTTTACTTGGAAGTTGTCTGTTACAGTTTTCTACGTCACGTTAGAGTAATATTTCATATCCTTTACAACTTCTGTGAGATCAAATGAGCTTATAACATTGTTTTGTACGACTTTAAAGCGTTCATTGCTTGTCTGCTGACCAGTTGCTTACAACTGAGCTCCCATATTTGAAGTTGACATTTCGTGCCGTTTTTCTACCTTGTCTTCCTGACGAAAGGTTCAAATTGTCTTTTCAAATGTATCGTTTCTCCTAAATATCTGTGACATGGAAATAGAAGTAGATTTACCAGCATTGCACTTTTCCCTTCTGTTTTATGTCACTAGCGCTGTCTGTTTCTATTTTTTTTGTTTTAATATTTCATCTCTGTTCATTCTATGTAGGCCCTACGTATTATTCGTCACATCCTTGTAACACTTCTTATGGCAGGAAATGACATTTTGTAATAGTTGGTCAGCAAACAAATCTCCTATGCGATGCTTTAATACCGAGAGAGCTCATTCGTAGCTAAGCGGTTAGAATACGCGCCTTTGGTGTGGGAGACCCGGGCTCGATTCTCGGCAGGAGCTCATGTGGTTCGCATTCCACGTTAATCAGTAGGTCCCGTCTCATATAGCCTCGCTGCTGAAAGGGACGTTAAACTCACAATCAACTCAACTCGACTCAACTTTAATGCAGAAAATTCCGTTTCTTTATATAAACTTTGAGTATCAGTGTTTGCTTTCTCCACTAAAGCTAAAATTAGTTGAACCACGAAGTTTGTGTAATCTGTTGGCTTACTTTTCACTTGACAAATGAAACAAAGTTTAGAATCTACATATTTTAACTTCTTCTTACACAAAGCTTCTGCCATTTCGGTTCACATCATCTGTCGATTCGGAGCATTGTTATTGTTATTCAATACTTCTTTCCCCTGCAAACAAAGGAAATGAATTAAATTAAATGTTTGCAGGTATAAATAAAAACTTCATAAAATATAGTGGTGATTATAAATTACTAAGTGCAATTCTAGCCATATCAGTAGATTGGATTACCGAGGTCCTGGGTTTTACAGTATTCTTTTTTTAAGAGTTCAATATTTTATCATCATATCATTTCAGTATCTACACATAAGCCTTAGGCTTTTGTAGGAATCAACCAAGAATAAGAAAAAGAAAATAAATCCATACTGAAAAGCTGAGCTGTGAATGTTGAGCCGTATGAACACTCGTGGCAGCCATCTTGGATATTAGGCAATCTGAAAAAATACTCTCTTATTTTTTTCTCATGTTCATAGTATACTAACATCATCAAGTGAGATCTTGTTTTTACGAAACAAAATCAACACGGTCTGCATGGTTCGCATGTATCAAGACAAAGCTTCATACATTCTTAAGATAGCCTCTGCATCCTACAATTAGGGGTGCGCACGAGACGAGTCGAGACAGGATTTTCCTGACAAAATTCAAGTCGAGACACGGCTCTTCCAATAGAGAAATATACATTTATTGAGTCGAGACATCACTTTTACAGCACATTTTCGAGACGAGACAGCCACAAATCTTGTCTCGTGCGCATTTCTACCTACAATGCTATGAACGAGGCTACAGGAATATAGGCCTGGATACAGGATAGGGTACAGGAATATAGCCAAGGAGCTGAGCTGTGAAGTTTCCAGACTAAAGTCCGATGGAGTTTACCTTACAACGCTGGACCTGCTGAAAATCTTGGCCATTACCGGAAATTGAACCGGGACCGTGAGCACCAAAAGCACATATGCTAACATAAACAATGCATTATACAATATCAACTTTAAGAAAATGCTACATGCATTACTTGTTATTAATATTCCAATAAAATACAATTGTATGCCCTTTATAGCTACTACCAAATATAAAGTATTACACTAATGAGGACCTTATCTTATTAGATGGGGTCACTATTAGTGTTAGTGGAATGTAAAATAGTTAATGAAACATGTTGCGAATGATAATATTAGAGAGAGAAAAGCTCGACACAAGAGAAGGTGCTTCACAAGGACAATGAGTATTATACAACTTCAGTAATAATAAATGCCGTGCTGCTACCTTACCAATGACTCAGAGAAAATATAATCTTCCATAATGGCATGTCGCCTCGCTTTCATGCTGTGTTTCTCGCTGTCTTTTATGATAAGAATCTTGTGTATTGTTTTAATCGTTGCTAGACTCGTAATCAAAGCCACGGTTTGTTTCCAAGGACGAATCGTTGCTGTTTTAATGTGAGATTTGAGCTCTAGCACTTGAATCCGCAATAACAGCTCATTTTGTCTTTAATCGTAGTAAATCAGCAGTTACTGGATGCTTGCTATTATAATATCCAAATTAAGAATTACTCACCAGATTCATTCATGGTCCACCGTTAATCATCCAGACGACAATAAATTCTTTTCTCACGCGTGTGGGTAACAAGATATGACTACTCTCTATAAATACAAAGTAATAAAGGTGGAAATAATTGATTTTATAATCGTTGTTAGTTTGTAAAACATAGAACCCTGATAGATGAAGAGACAGGTTTATTATTGATCACGCAGGGGACTTATTTATATATGAACCAACAAGTAAGTATTAGAATAGGGCAAGAAATAATAGAGGAGAGTGCCACTGGAAGGGGAGTTCGACAGGATGTTGTCTCTCACCGACGTTATTCAATATTTATCCACAAGAGATACTGAAGAACAACCGAAGATGGTATTCCGATAGGAGGTAGATATAGAAGAGAAGAAAAAGTAGAACAGGTGGGTGAATAGTTTTTGCTACCTGGGTAAGATGACATGAAGTTCGAACGTGAAATAAAAGCAAGGATAGGAATGGCGAAAGAGGCATTTAGTAGCAAGAAAAGTCTACTTTCTGAGTCTTTCAACAAAGAGCTCAGAAAAAGGCTCATAAAATGCTTCGTGTAGAATATTAGCCTATAGGCTATGGGACGGAAAGATGAAGCGATGGAAAACGACAAGTTTTGGAAATGTGGATATGGAGATGAACAGAGATAATTATTGGATCGAACGGAAAACGAATGAGAAGATGTTAGAAATAGTTGAGGGAAAGACTTTTAGATGTAATTGCAAAAGAGAAAAAGAAGCATTGGGACGTTGACTGAGAAGGAACTGCATCACTAGGGACGCGCCAGAAGGTATGGTGGCTGGAAAAAGAGGAAGGGGTGAAAAAGATTACAGTTGGTGGATGGTATCACAACAGAAAAGTTCTACGTGAAGACGAAAAGGTTAGCTGAATACCGTGTTACACTGTATTACGCGTGTATCAGACCTTAAACATCTGTAATATGTAAAAAAACGAAAGGAAAAAAGTCCTTCAGTTCCATTTCTGTGAGTGAATTATGTTTATCTGTATTTTGTTAAACTGGAATAATCGATCAATCACTGAAATCGAGAATATCATTTAGAATTATCCTATACTTTTCACTGCTATCTCAAAGCGAATTGCTTATTGAAGAAGAGGAAAGCTCTATTAAGGTTTCGAGCTAGCAACACTACGAGCAGCAGTGAAGAAATGGAACGAGAATTTGAGAAACGCGAGGAGGATGGAAGAACCGACAGAGTTAATTTCACGATTCCTCAACAATGTTCCTGCAGTTTTTTTGAATAAACAGCTGTCAGAAATTAAACAAACAAATGAAACGCTGAAACTGTTCCTACCAACTTCTTTATGTACTGTACATAAATCACACCAACGAAAGCAGTTATCTTCAAATATACATAGCTAGTTTCCAGTTGGCTGTGTTTATAATTAGAAAGAAAGAAAAAAAGTTTATAAATGAAATCGAAAAGTACACCAAGATGTTCAAATATAAACAAACGGCAGAAACAATAACTTTTTAAAAGAAAGAAAAAAATATGAGAAGTTACGAGTTTGTTAATTTTATTTATAAAATGATACAAATCACGTTATTGTTCACATTACTTTGGAATCTCCTTTTTGTTTTAGAAATTATTTACAAATCATAAACAAACAAATTTATGCGAACAAGCTTAAACAATCGATCTGCATTGTTTATTTTTAATTTCCTAAAAATTTTGGCATGCTTGTAGATGGAAGCGCCCATTTTGTTTTTGGCATAAATTATTTACAAATCGTGAAAAACGAATTTTTCTTTGTGAACAATGGTAAACAGACGAACAAAAGAGCTGTATACTTGGTTTTAATTTCCTTAAAATTTTACGATAAATGCAATTGGCTGCCCCAAATTTGTTTTTTGTATAAATTGTTTCCAAATCCTTAACAAATGCAAAATTTTATATGAAAAATAGTAAACAAACTATAAACAAGTGATCTTCATACTTAATATTTAATTTCTTAAACTTTTTTCAGGTGTGTGAAGTTGGCGGTACTCATTTGGTTTTTTTATATAACTTGTTTAGAAAATGTTATCAAATAAAAAAAATTATGTGAACAAACGATGAACAAGCAATCTGCATAGTCTGTCTTTAATTTTTTAAAAACTTTTTGAGATACGTGAAGTTGGTCATTTAATTTTTTGTATAAATTGTTTACAAATCGTGAACGAATGAAAATTTTACGAGAACAATTGTGGAGAAATAAGCTGCATAGTTTATTTTTAGTTTCCTAAAAAAATTTAAAATGAGTGAAGCTGGAAAGCGCCCGTTTAATTGTTGATATAAATTGTTCACGAATCATGAACAAACGAAAATTTTATGAAAACAATTGTGAACAAACGATGAACAAATGATCTACATGGTTTAATTTTAATTACCTAAACTTTTTAAATGTCTGAAGTTGGCAGCGCATGTTTACTAATCATTAACCCGTCAACACCCAGAGTCACCTATAGGCGACATTACTTTAAAGGCGTCGTCTTCCTTGTGTCGACTTCGAAACATTTTTGTATGATGATGCAGCATATATAGGTAAGTAGCTGGTGCTACTGTGGTTCACTAGGACTCTCTGGTGGACGATTGGTGAACAAGAAGACGCCTTTAAAGTTGTGTCACCTGTAGGTGACATTGGGCGTTGACAGGTTAACAAACATTTTTTTTTTTTATTTGAGCAGTCGTGAACAAACAAGCTGCATAGATTATATTTAATTTCCTTCAATTTTTGTGATGTGTGAAGTTGGCAGCGCCTAGTTTATTTCTCCTATAAGTTGCCTACAAATCTTGAACAAATGAAAACTTTATGATGTAAACAATTGTGGACAAACGTGCTGCATAGTTTATTTTTAGTTTCCTAAATTTTTGGCATGACTGAAGCTGCAAGTGCCCATTCTGTTTTGGTAATAATTGTTTACAAATCGTGAACAAACGAAAATTTTCTGAGAACAGTCGTGAACAAATGATGAACTAACAAGCTGTATTGTATATTTTAATTTCCTAACATTTTTTGGAATGAGTGAAGTTGGCAGCCCTCATTTTGTTTTTGGTATACTTTTTTTTTATAAATCGTGAACAAAGGAGAATTCTATGGTGCCCTACATCAAACAACAATAAGCAAACGATCTGCGTGCTCTATTTTTAGAATTTTTAAAATTTGTCATATTCGTGAAGCTGAACAAACTCATTTTATTTTTGTTGATGCTGCTTACCAATCGTGTAACAACGATCTGCATGGTTTATCCTTAATTTCCTAAAAATTTTCCTGAAATTCCTAAAATTCCTGAAATTGGTAGCGTGCATTTTGATTTTGGTATAAATTGTTTACAAACGTGAAAGAAAACGATGAATGATTTATCTGCATTGTTTGTTTTTAATTTCATAAAATTTTGATATGAGTGAAGTTGGTAACTCCCATTTTTTGGTATAAATAATTTACAAATCGTGAACAAACGCAAGTTTTATTTGAAAAATCGTGAACAAATGGTCTGCATTATTTATTTTTAATTTCCTAAAATTTTGGGCCTGTCTGAAATTGGCAGCGCCCATTTTTTCTTGTATAAATTGTGAACAAACGAAAATTTTATGTGAGTAGTCGTGAACAAATGACGAACAAACGAGCTACATAGTTTACTTTTAATTTATTTAAATTTTTGTGAAGTTAACTGTATTCATTTTGTAATTGTTTACAAATCGTGAGCAAACGAAAATTTTATGTGAACAACCGTGAACAAATTATGAACCGGAGATCTGCATTGTTAATTTTTAATTTCGTAAAATTTTTGAGATGGCTGTACCGATTTTTTGTTATAACTTGCTTATAAATCGGGTGCCAACAAAAATTTTATGTGAACAATTGTGAACAAATAAGCTACATAGTTTACTTATAATTTTCTAAAATTTTGGGGATGAATAAAGCTGAGAACGTCCATTTTGTTGTGTTATAAATTGTTTACAAATCATAAACAAACAAAAAATTTTTGTGAACAGTCTTATTAAACAAACGATGAACAAATGATTTGCAAGGTTCATTTTTATTATGTAAAGTTTTCGGAATGTGTGAAGTTTGCAGCATCTGTTTTGTTTTTGGTGCATCTTGGGGCTGCGGTGGCTCAGTGGTAAGCGTTCACCTCTGGTGCATGGCTCCTTGGTTCGATCCCAGCTCGCGCCAAGTGAACCTTGTGGTGGACAAACACTGTGTGCTTGGGTTTTCTCGGAGTTCTTCCAATTTCTTCATTCCACCATTTCATTCATTTTTCATTATCACCGTCTCCTTAGCCTATAATCGTAAACCTTAAAAATTTCATTTGATTTTTTTTCGTATAATTTGTTTACAAATCATGAACAAACGCAAATTTTGTATGAACAAACCTGAAGAAACCATGAACAGTTTATCTTCACAATGTAGTTCTAATTTCCTAAAATTTTTGGGGTACTTGATGTTGGCAGCGCACATTTAATGTTTGGTATAATTTACCAATCTTGAATAAACGAAAACCTTATGTGAATAGTCGTAATCAAACGATGAACAATCAATCTTTGTGGTTTATTTTCGTTCTCCAAAAATGGATTCTGCTAGGTTTACACACACATACGAGGTATAGCGAACAGTTCGTTAATTTTGGAATGAAATTTAGACCGTCTTCATTAAATTATAATATTTACTTGACAACAGTATCTTTCAATTTTGCACCGTAACCTAAATATAATGAATTCTTCCTCCAGTTCATTTAGTTTTTTCTTTTTAACAGTCTTTGTCAGGCACTAGAAATAAAAGTTATATAGACGAAGAAACACATAACAAATAGACGAAGAACTTCACATACTGAAGACAAAAATGATGTAATAAAGCTATCTCACTATTGTTTGTATTCCCCCTTGGTCCTGTTCTTTTTCAAGTGCTCTTTCTTTTCTTGAGGGAAAATACGGCGTCCTCGTAATTTAATACACGATGTTTGGGCCCAAGTGCAAAGGAAGAAAAACCCCGTGTCTTGTGCTATATCTCTTCAGAAACTCAATTAGTGTGAAGTTTCCAAACTCAGGTAAGCTCGAGGGAGTTTACTGCGAAAACAAAGGAGATATAGATATATGAAAAAAAATTCTCATACCATACCATCTGCTGTTCCCTTCTTCTTTACGTAAACTGGAAAGCTAAATTCATCATTTTCGTTTTTGTCTTGCGGGCTAAGCGCCAGAACGCTGTCCTCAGCACCACGTTTGTTTCTAATCAGCAACATTCCTGGTAATGATAGAAAATCTTTCTTCTTTCGAATCCACAATTCTTCTTTCTTTAACAAATCAACTGTCGGTTCTACTTTTTCTTTTTCTTTTTTTTTTCTCTCAGAGGATATCATTTTGTGTTTCCACTACCTATAAATCAAAAAGAGACGCAATTTCCTGCCTTTTCGCCAGGGTTTTGATTCGTGGTTTAGAGGGTTGTTTTAAAAAATATGTAAGCAAAGACAAATTATCTCCAGAAAACGTTACGAAAAACTTGTTATATGGAAAATCCACGTCATTTATTTATTTATTTCTGAAGTAAGACCTAAGATGAAATTGAAATTCGAAGAAAATGGTGAAATAGAATTTTAAAACCACATGTATAACTTTCTAAGTCAATGTTTTCGTGAGTCCTCTAGTTTCCTTCCACTTTCTGATTCCATTCCTTTCTTTTACATATCTTTACGGACTTGAGTTGTTCTATTAAATAAGAAGACTGTGATAATTTATACGTGTGCAGGTTTGGATAGATTAGGTAACTTGGATAGATTAGATAACTTGGATAGATTAGGTAACTTGGATGGATCAGGTAGCTTGGATAGATTAGGTAACTTGGATAGATTAGGTGGGTGTTCATTCAACTACAGTTCACATTATTAGTTCCAGCTTGTGTCCAGTTTGTAACAAAATGAAAACGGAATTATATAAAGATATATTTTAAATAATACTTACCATAGATTTATTAAGAAAGCATAGATACATGTTTAAAACATTGTTAAATTAGGACATTGTTTCTTTTTGTCTTTGGTGGAAGAACTTACCTTAGATACAGATCTGAATAGTAATTAGGATCCTACTCAAAGCGGGTACATAGGTACTGTCTTATGCAGTTTCGGCCCTGAAAAAAAGACCTCAAATTTCAATTAGTCAATCAATATATAAAATATTATTTAAACGTGTAGTAAACACATATGTTCAGTTTAAGAGATTAAATGAAAAATACATTTTCAGTAACGGATCAGGCGGGCCGGATGAGGGGGTTCAGTGGGCTGGGACCGATCCTGGGGCCGTTATTGCACATGGCTGACTTAGAAAGTGAAAAAGGCTTTTTTGGCAACACTTGCGCGTCCTTACAGTGAATCTGTTGTAGCTTATCGTGTTGTGCAGTGTGGTCAAAATATTCAGTCTGTATTAAGTTGCTTACGAGATAAGAGTAACGCTGTCTCGCCTCTAAAAGGCGTCGTGGAAGTGCTCTCGTCTCGGAAAGTGTATCTGTTTCTAGAAGAGTTCTCTCTCACCACAAGAAAAATATCTCGTACTTAATCCTATCCCATTCACTACAGATTTTCTACCAGTAACCACGTCATTGGAGTTAAAACTGAAACCCTTATTTTATACAACAAAGTGTACCCACCAGTTTCGCGCCCTGCTATTTAAGATAATTCAATGTACTGTATTTTGTTGTCTGTAAGAAATTATCTTCAAATGAAATATTTCTTAGAACTGTTTTTTGGTATATAGAGAGATGAAAATAGATCACTGGAAAAAGAAAACCCTGCAGCACTACCTTTATATATTGGATAGATTTCTATTATCTAGAAAGGGTCGATTTGAGCAATTGCTTTGCGCGAGAGGAAAAAGGCAATTACTATAAACTAGTTATCGGAAATGCATACTGGAGTGTGATTAGATCAAATAATATTATTTCACTGTTATAATTTAACTTATAACCGTAATTTATAGAAGATATCACTATCAGGATCAGGACAAACTCAATATGAACTTCCTATATAATATTATGTGCCGCTCACTCGTTTCAGGATTGCACGCTAATTAACGTAAATACAGTATATTTACTAATTAGTTATTAGAAAAGTGGCACTTTTTGTAACCAGTGTCTCTGCAATGTGTTCTTCACTTTCTAATTACGATTTGTGTATAAACGTCTTTCTTTTCGTGTATAAAATGATACTTCTTGTGAAGTTCACTAGGAAGTGTGAACACATATAAAACTTTGTGAGTAGCCAAATGACAGCCTGCGTGCCTTCAGTTATCTCGAGCTCGATTGCTAGTAAGGAACACAGAATTATCAGTGCTAACTCAACATCGACAAACTACTTGAATTAAGAGGTATCGAACTTGGATCTAAAATGCCGAAAACAACTGTCGTGGGAGCTGATGTGATAACCAAGCGCCACATAATGAAGTTATCATGGACAGTAATGTCAGTGAGTTTTAAATTACATTCAACATCAAATTATGTTGAAACCTGTTCAGCATCACAACATCAAATACTCTCATTGCTCTCATTGCTGGTCTAATGGCTAGTGCGTGCACCTTCGATGCAGATCCCGAGCTCGATTTTCAGTGTGAGAGCATTGAAATTTGAACGCATTACAGAGGTTCAACTTTGGAATCTACCTTAACCCACAAAAACCCAAACATAGTTGAAGTAAGAATTTTTGAACAAAACTTTCATGGTTCACTAAGTAAGAGCCTTAGATAACATAAATATCGAAAAAAAAAAATGTTTTTGAATAAATTGGAAACCCATTGTGACACCTATGACTCAGTGAGAAACAAACGTAATTTATAACCTTAAATTAGTACATGAACAATTACTACTTTACCAGAGTAATTACTGACCCATCTAGATACAGCAAAAATAAATTATTAGGGGTTAAAGTACTTACTTATCATAAGAATAAATTAAATATATCCGGAAGCTGAAAGGCGCTCGAGAACTCCATGAGCCAGCCACATGCACCTACTGACGAGGAAAGGTGAATAAAATTGCTAAAACTTGAAAAAAAAAAAAAAAAAAAAAGAATGGAACAAAGCTTGCTACAAAGGATTGTGTGTGACTTATAAAGTACAATGGGTATTTGTGTAAAACGTTTAAAACTAACTATATAAGTTCAACGGGAAATCAATGTGACACCTGTGATACACTGGGGATTTGTGGGTTAAACTTGTAGATCCATGTTTCATATAACCTTTCTGTTGCAAAGAGACGCTATACTTAAATAAATACATACATAAACATCAAACACAATGAGGTGTTTAGTTCACTCCTCAATAAGCCGTTTCCGAATTTCGTTAGTATTCATTCTAAATGAATCATTTGTGTACACACAGTATAGTTCCTCAGTTTTTGCTAAGTTCATTCCCGCTTTTTGAATCATATAGTGAATAGCTTAAAAGGCAATAAAGAACATAAAAAATGTATAAATTGAACTATAGACAGTATCTGCAAAATGCTATTTATTTCATGAACCAACAGTTGTTTTCAAGACCTGTTGTACACTGTACGAAACTGAGTGACCGAAAATATGATGTCATACAGTCCTCACTTGAATTTTTATACTATACGAGGCCTGTCTAAAAAGTATCCGACCTTAATTTTTTCCACGCAAAGTAGTGATTCTCAGGCGGCGCCACCGTGCACGGTGGAAGGAGGAACCTTAATGCGCATGCTTGAATTTTTTCACCGCGTTCGCGTGTGCCAGTCGTGAGCTGGTGGTCGCGAAGTGAGGTGCTGTTGGTAGTGTTCGTCGGATTTAGTGTTTCTCGCAAGATGACTGAACGAATTGAACAAAGATACTGCATCAAATTCTGTCAAAGGCTGGGTGATTCTCAAAGCCAAACAATTCGTAAGATTCAGCAGGTGTTTGGAGAAGATGCGATGGGTGTAACACAAATTAAACAATGGTTCAACCGATTCAAAGATGGCCACACATCAGTCGAGAGTGAGCAGCGTAGCGGCAGGCCCCAAACTGCTCGGAATGCAGCTGTTGTTGAGCGGGTGCGAAATTTGGTGATGGCAGATCGCCGTTTGACAGTGCGGGAGATTGCAGAAGATGTTGGAGTGAGTAAAGATTCTGCACATGCAATTTTGCGTGACGATTTGAACATGAAACGAGTGGCTGCTAAATTTGTACCCAAGTTGTTGTCTCAGGAACAAAAAGACACCCGTTTTGACGTTGCACAGGACCTTCTGGACACCACCAACACTGATCCTGGGTATCTGAATTCCGTGATAACTGGAGATGAGTCATGGGTGTACGGGTACGACCCAGAAACAAAACAACAATCGTCTCAATGGAAGCATTCCGATTCTCCAAGGCCGAAGAAAGCGCGGCAGGTGCGAAGCAAAATCAAGGTGTTGCTGACTGTTTTCTTCGATGCCCATGGAATTGTGCATCAAGAGTACGCACCGGAAGGACAAACAGTGACAAAGGAGTACTATCAAGATGTTCTCAGGCGACTCCGTGACGCAGTCCGGCGCAAAAGACCAGACATGTGGACAGCGAAGAACTGGCACGTCCATCATGACAACGCCCCAGCACATTCATCCCAATTGATCCATACGTTCTTAGCCAAACATGGAATTACAACCGTTCGCCAACCTCCCTACTCTCCAGACCTGGCTCCTTGTGACTTCTGGTTGTTTCCAAAATTGAAGACGCCTCTGAAGGGATCCCGTTTTGAGAGTAGAGAAGACATAATGCGGAACACGACGACGGAGCTGAACAACATTCCAAAAGAAGACTTCCAGCGGTGTTTCCAGCAGTGGAAGGATCGGTGGGCTAAGTGTGTGGAAGCACAAGGAGCCTACTTTGAAGGGGATTAGGGTCCCAAATCTGTCAGGTATTCGCAACTATTTTTCTGGCCAAAGGTCGGATACTTTTTAGACAGCCCTCGTATGAAAAAGTTACTAAGTTCATCTAATAGCATTTTGTGGATATCACCTAGTTTACTTTCTACATTGTTTTACATTCTTCATTGTTTTTAAATTATATGTACCAAAATTCTTAAAAGTGGGGGCTAGTTTACTGAAAAGCCTGAATATGGTAGTACAATTTCATAAGTTCTATCATGATGAAGCCAAAATTTTCAATAAGAATCACAAGTTTTTACTTATTACTTGAAGAAAGTTGTTATATACAATTTGTTAATGATGATGTGATATACAAGTTGTTGAGTAATGACTTATAGTGCACGCAGGAGCGTTTTCAAATTGGGAAACGGTCAAAGTCTCAAATACGTGTTCAGCGTTATGGTGGTGATGAGTTTGCTTAGTTAATCACGCTTTTCTACCCAATCGGATTAATCACGATGATAAGAATAAAGGTATGAAAATGAGAGGAGTGAAGAGACTCACGCAAGCTGCTGTTTGCGCGGGAATATTGAAAATGAAGGTAAACAAGTGGAATAATAGCATATTCGAAATTGTAGATTAGGGGTTAAAAGGATCAGAACTTAACCCAACGAATTTCGTCTTTTTCAAAGACTAATCACTACCAGTGATTTTTTTTATTCCATTGACATATGAAATGCTTCCAATTTAAAGAAATTTATTGGGATCATTTCTCCATCAACTAGTTGTATCGCCAGGATATGTTTTTTGTGCATACGTATGAGTTGTGCTCTGTTTTATCTATCCACATACAGACAGAACATAAACCTTCTGAATTTCCGTTATATTTCACTTTTTTTTAACCGTAAAAGAACTAACTAACTAACTCTATGGCTCAATGCCGTGTTCATAAAACCTCTCCAATGACTTCTGTCCTTACCCAACTGAATCCAGCTTCTACTTTGTATTCCTGTTTCTGCGAGATCAATCTTAATATTGTCCTTCCATCTGTGTTTAGGTCTGCCTAATGGACGTTTTCCGATTGGATTTCCAGTCAAAACTTTGAAAGCGTCCCTACTTTCTTTCATTCTCGCTACATGACCTGCCCACTTCGGCCTCCTAGATTTGATAACTCTAACAATGTTTCGTAAAAGGTGTAAATTATACAGTTCCTTGTTATGAAGTTTCCGCCATTCCCGATTGCCGTTCATCTTGGGATCCGAATATTCGTCTCAGGATTTTATTCTCAAATACTTTCAGTTTGCTTTCTTCCCTTACAGTAAGCGACTATGTTTCGCAACAATAAAAACAACAGGCATGATTATCGTTCTATATATTTTGAGTTTCAAATTCGTCAACAGAATTCGCGACGACAAAAAAATTTGAACTGAATAATAACACGAATTCCCTGCTTTGAGTCGACATTTAATTTCTTCGTGAATATGATTTTGGTCTGTTAATATTGATCCTAGATATTTGAAAGTATCCACTTTATCGAAAATATTATTTGATACTTTGACTCATCCATAATTTGCAGTTTTACTATCCCAGTGAACTTCCGTGTATATAGTTTTCTCTGTAATTACTTCTAAACCTGTAAACATTTAATAATGTCTCTGCATTTCTTTCTATTGTTCTCCTATCAAATTTACATCAGCATACGCCATAACCTGGTGAATACCATTGAGCTCTAGGCCCTGTTTG
Organism: Thermobia domestica; assembly: GCF_964235325.1. Lineage (NCBI taxonomy): Eukaryota > Metazoa > Arthropoda > Insecta > Zygentoma > Lepismatidae > Thermobia > Thermobia domestica. The sequence goes on from NC_137464.1 coordinate 73,673,529, forward strand.
CTATCTTTGATTTTCCTTATAGCGTACTCCAGAATAAAGTTGAATAATAACGTCGACAATGCGTCTCCTTGTTTCAGGCCATTCTCGACGAAGAAGCTCGTGGACAAGAATTTTTCTACTTGGACTTTACTTTGGGATTTGCTTAAACACATCTTAATTAATCTAACTAGCTTTTTTCGGTATTAAAAATTCTGCAAGAATGTTGTATAATATGTATCATCTAATAGAATCGTAAGCCTAAATTGATGTACCGGGGTATTGTATTCCCATTTCTTTTCGAGTATTTGTCGAATGGTAAATATCTGGTCGATAGTTGATTGAGTTCGTCTAAATCCACACTGCTAATCTCCAACAATTTCATTCGCGTATGGGATCAATTTTGCTAATAAAATTTTTGAGAAGATTTTATAGGATATTGACACAAGAGAAATGCCTCGATAATTACACTAGCCAACAGTGAAAATGTAACTGGAATGAAATAAATATTTTTAAGCTATATCGACCACGCTGATAAAGAAAACGGCAATGAAAAACTCGAATTAGCTCTCGTTTCCAAGTTATAGGAAAGGGGGTGCATTTAATTATAAGTATTATATTTTATTAACATTCATTGTAAATCCCTTCCCATATAGACTTCGAAATCCCGTTGATGGTAGACAGAGTGATTAAGTTTCCTACAGGCAACCATAGCTGTGTGTGTTTTGTCGCTATTTTTAGCCTGGACTCGTTGCAACCAGAGTTGGCGTGGGTCAATGAAAACATGATCCACGACCCACTGACCCACCACCCAGCGTGACCCACGACCCACTGACCCACGACCCACCATGACCCACCACCCACCGTGACCCACCACCCACGGTGACCCACCATGACTCACCACCCACGGTGACCCACTCTGACCCACCACCCACCATGAACCACTCTCATCCACTTTGACCTACTCAGACTCACCAAAATCCATCGTCATCAACTCTGAACACGATCCTCGGCCTCTTCTGTACTGACTAAAGAGTTTACACTTGTAATAAAACAAGACTGTGAAATTGTCACTAATCGAAGTGTGAATTTCTAATCAATCGCTCAAGCACCACTCTGTTACCTTAACGGTGGATCTGACCTTTACGATATAAAATGGTAAAGTGTTTGTCAGTGAGGAAATTGAAACAGTTCGAGGTGGGTGGGTGGAAGGATTAGTGTGTGCCTAAAATATACTTGTACTAAGAGAGTATTCTTGCAAGTGTTAATTCCTGAACGCATTCCACAAGAAACTTTTATTTGCAGGGAAATAAGGTTATGGTTTCTCAGTTCATAGTATTTTTCTCACAAAAGACCTGAAAAACCAGTTGTTCATAGGGTATAAAGGTGCTCGTGTACCCTATGTGAGAGCATTTCCATAAAGTATGCTCATAATTGTAATTTGTGTAATCACTAAAATACCACGTTAAATTTAAGTTACAAATATGCATAATTGTAATTATTATGAACATTTATTCAAAGTAGTTTACCTAAAGCAAAGAAGAGACTTACTGAAAATTAGGTACAAAGTTGAATAACACAAATAAGCCATTAGTAATACAAGTATACATTTTCCGTAACTCGTAATTTTCCACCTTAAAACAAATCTGAAATCGGATTTATTTCCTGTTGGTAACTTTTTGGTGGTAAATCATCGGCAGTGGAATGATGTCCATACTTCAGCCAAGAAATAACTAGCTCGTCTACTTTGAGCTTGTCTAGCGGTGGGCCATTAACAATGATGAGCAACAAGTTAGACAATGTTTGAGCACTTAGTCTATTTCTAATATCAGTCATCTGTAAATTCATAAGGGAAAATCCCCGTTCGCACTCTGTCGTGGAAATTGATAGTACTGCTACCCGATTTCTGCAACTTCTCATCGACAATCTACTTGTTAGACTTAAGTCTGATAACGATTTTTCTTGGTCAGGTTTGAAATACTCAGCAAGAAGTATAATCTCTCTATCACCATACAACATCTTTACCATATCGACTATGTCAGTTGGCAATGTCGACCCATGTAGAACAAAAACTTCATCTACCACGCCTTTGATAGTGAATTTTGTGAATAAATTATCAATTAAAGACTGACAAACTGATGATTTCTTATTTGTTTATAAATTTAAATTTTTGTAATTACACATGAAGGTTTGATACCATTATCAAGTTCCCTCCCCCCTCTAGAAAGCGAAAGGGAACGAGGTTCCTGGAAAGTGTTCAGAGGTGAATGGGAATTTCCCTTCTTCAACTTCAATTACCAGACTGCTGTTTGCCATGTGCCAAATTACGATGAATATCAATTAAATTATCATAGTATAATTATTTCTTTGTTGAATTATCAATGCTTTTCAGTGGAGAAAAAAGGGTGAAATTTCAAAGTTCCAAACCAAAGTAAGTAGACCAACGTAAAGGGGAAATAAGTGTAAAATTTTCCATACAATTATGCGTACATTCCAAACTTCAAATTTCCGTGTAATTAAGCTTACAGTACAAATGTTATGCCTATTTTTCTCACAACTTTATGGGTTGATTGCCCTGTGCTGTAAGCGCTCCATATAATAAACATAAGCTTCAGCAATTATTATAGCAGAAAGCAATGGATATATGAAGCCAAGCACTGTATTTTTTGTTTCTGATTTTTTTCCTTAAATAACATCGATCGTTTTCGATCATTTTTACAAACCAACTCACTACCAATTTTCCATATTTAGAAAGTTCCCCCCCCCCACATAAAGGAGAATTTTAAAAAAATGCTAGGACACATTCTGTTTATTTCCAATAAAGAGTTAATACACTGAATTTCAGCTCCATAAGTTTAACGGCTTGCGAGATACTCATTTTTTTTCGCAAACATTCAGATCCTCACTACCTCCTTAGGATATTATGCATTATAACAAAAGCAATATAATATCCCAATTTGGATTAAGGCCTAACTATATACCAAAAGTAATTTTATTTGACTTTGCAATTTGACCATGATGATCCGGCACACATAGTTACATTCAATTTTTTATATAATAATTTATATATTACAGTGATTCAAAAATGTATTTTTTTCCAGTAGTTAGCTCCTCTAAAAATTCACAGGTCTCGAAAGTCAAGTAGTAGTATAAGCCCTATTGCTATTATTATTATTAAAAATATCAATATCCAAAAGTGCCTGAAGTTCATTTTTCACTTGGTTAGATATACTCACCTCAGGTAAGTAGACAGAAACAAGTGGAAAAGGATGGGAAATGGTCTTGAAAGTAAAACGGAGACAAATTTACCAGTCTTCAGAAGATACTGTCTACAATGCAATGAGCAGAGAGGGTCGGTAGATCATACTGAGTCGGTGGGTCGCAGTAAGTGGTGGATCGCAGTGGGTCACGGTGGGTGGTGGGTCGCAGTGGATCACGATGGGTGGTGGGTCACAGTGGGTCACGGTGGGTGGTGGGTCACAGTGGGTCATGGTGGGTGGTGGGTCACAGTGGGTCATATGCTGTTGACCCACGACCCACTGACCCACTCAGAAAACTTGACCCACTTGACCCACTGACCCACTCCATCTCTGGTTGCAACAAGGAGGAGTGGAAGGGGAATAGGCAGGGAGGAGCGGAGCATGTTTCATTTAAGCGTAGTTTCAGTCTGTTACAAGCTGTGTTCTGTTCTTGTCCTGGAAGAACGCGTTATTCAAGTGTAGTTAGTACGTGTCTTCATTGTAATTCTTGTGATTCAATATGCCTCGCAAATGCGTAAGCAGTGCTTACAATTTTTGCTACATTTGCGGACAGGCTACATTGAAATAGCAGAGGAGGCCAATAACGGCATATGGCATATGTTAGTAAAGGTGTATAGACTGTACTTTGGATGTGAAATTGGGGACCAGTAGAAGCCCCGGGCTAGTCATGTATGTTGCTTATCTTGTGTCTTGAATCTTCGTTCGTGGTTGAAATGGATCTTCCATGGGCTTTCCTATACCAATGATCTGGCGAAAACCATCAAACCATGTGAATGATTGTTACTTTTGTATGACAACTCCATTAACTCATGGTACTTCCAAGAAGAAAAAGTCTTCCTTGACATATCCTAACATACCGTCGGCCATGTGACCAGTGCCTCACAGAGACGGACTGCCTGTTCCTGTCCCACCTGCCTTTGTTCAAGTGTCAACAAACTTTTTAGGAAATTAGAGGGCAGAAAACTATAAGGATCTTGTGGCAAATCTTCTGCACTGGTACAATAGATTAGAGTGCAACATGTTCTTAAAGTTACACTTCTTAGATTCCTACTTTTACTTCTTCCTTGACAACTGTGGTGTTGTAAGCGACGAGCACGGGGAAGTCTTCCACCAGCAAATTTCGGACATGGAAATGAGATCCCAGGAAAAGTGGTTGGCATCAATGTTAGCCGATTACTGCTGGACACTAATCAGGAACTCACTAGCAGTAAACTACAAACGCCAGGCGAAGCGGTTGCGCCTTCAACGATCTTTCTCCGAAGAAAAACAACAAATAAATACATGCAGAAGCTTATATAGGCAATAAAGTTAAGTTGCCATACCGTAACTTCAAAACGAGAGCTAATCTTGCATTTTCATCAACATTTTCGTTTTCAGCATACCCAAAAACATAAAGATTGACTGTTTTCATGCCAGTTACAGAAAAAAAGTAAAATTTTGTTGGCTAGTGTTATTACAATCCGTTTTGTCGACTTTCTTGTGAATTGGAACAATGATTCATTCTTTCCACCCTTGTGGCAATTCCTCCTTGCTCCAGATAAGAAGAATGAGTTTGTGTATCTCGTTCCACATTTTTTCCCTCTAGCGAAATTTCGTCTACACCCGGAGATTTGTGTTTCTTTAATTTTTTAAATAACAATTTCTATTTCTGTTCGGCTAGAAATATATGGTTCTGTTGTGCATTTCCCTTTCCCCACGAACATTATTTTTTGGCCGAGTGTTAAGCAAATCGTGAAAGAAATCTTTCCATCTACTCAAGATTTTGATATCCTTTCTTAAATTCGTTGATGTCCTTTAACATGTCTCGAATTTTTCCTTTTACTATTATCTTGAAGCTAATTAATTTAAGCTTTAAAAAAATCGCGTTTCTCTCTTCTAAACATTTTGGAAGTTTCCCGTCTGACTTCAACAAAATTTAGTGTAGTTATATCGTTCGGATTTTGTAGCCAATGTAGTTTCGCCTATTTTCCCTTCTCATCTAGTTTGGTGCATTCCTGGTCGAACCATGATTTTGTTCCTACGTATTCCTGCGTGCCCCAATTTTTCTCTTGTTGAAATTTTAATGATATCCCTAATTTGAATCCAATAACCTCAGCATTAGTGCTCTCAAAACCTTCTAAACACGAGAATCTATTGCATTTCAATCTGGTATTCCCCTCTCGCCTTGTTGTTCTCTAGTTTCCTTAAAGTAAACCTCTCCGTTTTCAGATGAATATGGTCTTTACTCAACGATAATCTCTCTCTCTCTCTCTTGTTGTCGCTGCTACCAGAAGTAATCAGTGTCACAGTCGGGTCCTCTGAACGAGCAAACATCAACTATGCTAGACTGTCTATCTACTTAAACGTGATCAATTTGAATGTGTGTTCTCCCATCTGGCGAGGTCCATGTGTATTTATGTTCACATACAGAATAAAATTACGGAAGTTTTCAATTATTACTGGAAATTAATGCTGTCACAATTTCGAACATTTTAAACGCACATAGTTTCTAATGTATTGAAATTTCATTTCTTATCGATAGTATGAAACGTTACAAATACTTGTACTGCAAATTTCCATAACTGATCTCCAAGTGGATCTGTATACCAACTAAAGGTAGTTTTATCAGGTTTAACAAAAAGTCCAAAATAAGCGTCTTGAAAACAGCTCTTATTTGTGAAAGAAAAAATAATAATCGCTTTTGGCTGTTGCAATGGTCTGTCCGAGCAGCTTGATAAAAAATCAACATAGCATAACAACAACAGTTTCTTCTCTTATATGCAAAAAAAAAAAAAAAAAAAGGAAAAGCTTTGTGTAGTGAGTGTAGGTGGGGCGCCGAATTCTACTTCGCTCTGGGCGCCGAAATCTCTAGCTAGGGCTCTGGGCGCACTCCCCTTCCCTGTCCAAAAGAATCCGTTGTTTCGGAAGCGGCGAAACTGTTTTTTCCTTTATGTCAGCGGGAGAGCGATAGCAGGTAGCAAGCAAGACGTCCCAGAAAGTTGCACATTGTTCAACTCCTTGCAAGATGGGAAAAAATGTGTATCCCTTTCAAGATTTTGTTTACATGGTGAAATATAGTAGGGTTTCAAGATCTTTTAATGACAGGTACAAGTTCTTGTACCGTGACAAGGCCTCTAGATTTTCTCAAACCATCTTTTGCTCTGCGGGAAACACTTGTAGCTCATTTACAAGAGGTAGTTAAGAACAAAATTAGAATGTGCCTAAAAGAATGAAATAAATACGTCTAGAATGAACCACCACCAACAAATTTGTTATTAATAACTGATTAGCTATTTTTCGAAAGGTATTTACAGAAAATATTTGTCACTATCGAAAAAAAGCCATATAAATTGCACAGAAATTAATCGGTTTATAATTTTGCTTTTCTTGTGTTTCAACCTGAATAACTCAGTGTACTACAATATCAATTTTAATAAATTACGTCCATATGTTTCTGTTTTATGGTTGTTCGTGATATTGTTTTTAATTCGAATAATTCAATGTACCAGACTAGTTTTCAGAAATCCTATTCTAAAATACACCAATCACACTTATTTTCTGTAAGTTGGAACCGATGGTGGCCAACATAAACAAGTTTATATATATTAATAAAACTAGCTTATTTGTTCCGATGATATTGACAAAGAACGTTCGTGCTTTTGCTGACGACAATGCTACTAATGTTTTGAAAATATTTCCTGAATACTACGCAATATTAAGATAGGTTGGTCAAACACAACATAACATTTTATTTAACATCCTTCGGTTATGTAATTTTGATATTTCTGTTATTAAGTTGTTAGTTCTGAGCATACGAGTCTCTGTATGTTTAACTAGCAGCGTTCACCCCGCTTCGCTGCGGTCACCCCGGAACGCAATAAACTTTGTTACTTAGATAATTTTTACTTTTTCGCTTTCAAGTGATATGATAAAAACCATAGAAGATTGCAGTAAATGTTAACATTATATCGCCTTTCATTTATGTTAACCCGCCCCGCTTCGCTGCGGTCACCCCCGAACGCAATAAACTTTGTTACTTAGATAATTTTTACTTTTTCGCTTTCAAGTGATATGATAAAAACCATTATAACGCCTGTCATTTATGTTAACCCGCCGAGTGACACGGTCATGCGGGTTGCATATACATACGTTTATTTTTATACCTATGATGAACTAACAAAGGAGGACACCTGAATGGTCAATTATCTCAAGACACTGGTAATTGAAAATTAAAGTGATATGATAAAAACCATCTAGGGTCCAAATCCTAATAACCCCCCAAAAATAAAAGAAATTGGTTCAGCCGTATTAGCGTGATGAGCGGACAAAGGATTTGTACGTTCTCTTTTATATATATACATTAAAAGTTCTAATTGTTTGAATCCAACTTTAAAAAAAAATAGTGTGCCCACCAAATAACTCGCAGTTACACAAACATTAACGTTTAATTTTAAATATGGTTAACGGTAGAGTGCTTCACATATGTTGGCGGTAAAGCTTTTTAAATATTGTATTGTTCTAAAAAGATAAATAGTAACAACTGTCTGTAGTTTATATACTGTACTCATGTTGCTGTCTTACTAAATTATATTGTGATTGACGTGGAATAAATATTTGTGAATTATATATAAGTAATTACATCCTTATTAACATTTAATACGGCCCTAACCTTAATAAGAAACAGCATACCACTTTCATCTACACCATCACTATTCATTTTGAAATATTAAATAGAAACAATAGTATATTTTAAGTTGCAATTAAATCGTTACAATAATTTTAAGTCTAACAAGTTGCCTGGACGGTTAGCGTCAGTCAGTCAGGCGGGCAGGCAGTTGACCCACGTAGCGTAGCCCATGTCTGTTAACTATCAGTAATTAGTGTTATTCACAGAGATGCATCAGTCTTTTTACATCCGAAATATGATATGTATTGTTTCATTATAAGAGTTTGTATTTCACCTTAGACCAAATTAACTAAATCGGGTCATAATTTTCATTTTAATAATTACTAATTTTATTAGTTACTAATTCACATTGATAAAATCAACTTCTATAATAAAGCAATAACTATAATATGAAATTACAGGAAAATAGAATGGGTGAAAAATGCGAAAAAATGAAGCTAGAATCATGATTATTTCTCCAATATTCTTAGATTAGAAAAAAATATATTCTACAATTCCCAGTTGTTGTTTTAGATCAGAAATGTCACGTTTCTATACTAGTTTTGGTCATAACTACAATCGGATTGTCAATGTGAGAGAAACGAGCAAGGTTATACATCAATTCGGGGAACGGACAAAATGGCAGGGGACATAATGGCAGGAGGACAAAATGGCAGAGGGACGAAATGGCAGGGTACAAAATGGCAGGCGGACGAAATGGCAGGAGGACATAAAGGCAGAAAAGTATAATTTGAATTCTTGGGTTTTAAAACTATTCTTAGAATATAATAATCCTCGCACAAATAACTTATGTGAGGGGTGGAATCATAAGTTTTTCCATTTGGCTGGACACAACAACCCAACGGACGCCAGGTCCTCTG
>NC_137464.1:73682490-73788172 GCF_964235325.1 Thermobia domestica
AAACACTGTTGCAACACGAACAATTGTCCTTTACATGAAAATATGTTTTCTTATGCATTTTTTCATTGAGAAAATCGACTCTGTAATTACTTTTTGTTTATCAAATACCAATTTTGTGAAAAATTGAAAAGTTTGAATTTTTTACTGTGAAATAGCGTATTTTATGGTGGAAGTAAGATTAATAATTGGTTTGTAATTGAAATATAGCGTACTTTTTCAACAGCGAGGCTATATGAGAAGTGGTCCTACAGTTTAGGGTGGAATCCGAGCAATCGTGTCGTTGAATGTTCTCCTACCGGGAATCGAACCCGAGATCCCATACACCGAAGGCTCGCGTGCTACCCACTAGACCAGCGGGAGGGCGAAAGTGTGCTTCAGATAAAAATTGTTGCATATGTACGTAATATACCTTAAAATATACTCTCATTGAAAAATCATCCAAACGACAATTTTTCTTCTTTACAGAAGGAATACGCTGTTTAAAGAGGGGTTCTCATCCCTCAATTTTCTCCTACCGCTTACGAGTCTTTCTGTTATAATAAGGAGCACTAGTTTCTCATATTTCTCCTCACTCTTTATCATCATTTCAGGTAGTAGCCCATTATTATCTAATAATAAACCAGTTCAGATTTATGTTGCCTACATCTGGTGGTATATGTTCTAGCATTTGAGTAATTTTTTGTTCGATTGTATTAGTTGCTGAGTGGTGTTTCGTTAGGAGTGGTCGGATTTGCCGCGTTGTATTTTTGTGGTAGTGTGTGTTGTGCATCTGGGTTTCAAGAGAATGTTGAATAAATGTACACTTTTAGTTAAAAAGGCTTATGAACTATATTTTAGCTGTAGAGTTGGAGAGTAGGGTAAGTTTTGGGTTCCGTACATATGTTGCATTACGTGTTCCAGGAATTTGAGAAACTGGCTGCAAGGAAAACGTAGTTCCATTAAATTTGCTGTTCCTATGATTTGGCGCGAACAAATAGATCAGCGTTTCCCAACCTTTTTCAACTTACGGCACACTACAGGTGTAACTTGAATTCTTGCGGCACATACATATAGATATTATTATTATTATTATTATTATTATTATTATTATTATTATTATTATTTAAATATAAAATACAGTGGTATTTTTTTCTATGTGATTACTGATCTCTCAGAGAAGAAAGCTCGATCACTGGTTTTCCCCCGTGATAAATCATTATGCATATTTTCCATTCTAATTTAAACTTGACAACAATTGCAATGAAATATAGGACTCAGGTTTCTAAAAATATAATTCCTCTTTCGAAAACTGTATCCAACCTTTCACAAAGAAGGAAGATCACTAAATAATGAACGAACAAACAAATCTCTTTTACTTTTAAAACGCAAATGTAGGTAATTTGTATGCACGTTTGCTTTGTCGAAAGGATTGAATGATATTTTAAAATTTCAAGTTACGAAATTGTCTGCAACAATAAAGAAGCAATAATGGTCATAACAATGATAACAAATACTTTTTTCAACATAAAAAATGTATAGAAAAGTAAGTCTGTATGATACTTACAATTGTAGATTCATAGTAGAGGTTCATAGTAATGTGAAATACAAATATACATTTTCCCTATGTCTTGAAATCTGATTGCTATAGAGTTAATAATTTTGTTTCAATTTCCTCACGGTACACCAGCATCCCACTCGCGGCACACCAGTGTGCCGCAGCACACCGGTTGGGAAACACTGAAATAGATCATGTTCTATTACTTTTGCTTGACAGATGTAAAGGACTTTTCCTCTAAACATCAGATTTACTACTCTTAATTTAAAGTCACCTATTCGACCAGTTCCCCACAGTGAAACTCTTCCAGTATCTAAAGCTCCAGAACATTACACTATTGATTCAGAAGATGATACCTCAGACGTTCCAAGCAACGGGGAAAGTGTAGACTTTCACCCATCTTCATCCCAGTCAACGTCACCTTACTTGATCACACAAGAAGAGCTTAACCATCTTATATAAGACTTAAGTCTTCCTAAAAACAAAGCGGAAGTGTTGGGTTCCAGGCTTCAAGGTTGGAATCTCTTAGCTCAAGATATTAAAATCAGTTTGTTTATTAAACGACAAAGTCATTTTGAGGACTAGTTTGTTGAAAACGGAGGCATTGTTTATTGCAAAGATGTAGATGGCTTATTTCAGTCTTTGGGACATGAACATAATCCCACCGAGTGGCACTTATTGACAGCTCGAAACTAAGTCTAAAGGCAGTGCTTCTTCATATTGGAAATATTAACCCATCTATTTCTGTAGCATACGCAGATCATACAAAGGACATATGAAGTTATGAGTGCAATATTGGACTTCATTGAATATAAAAAAAATCAAATGGCATGTGTGGGCGGGACTTGAAAGTTATTGGTATTCCCACAGGAATGCAACAAGGATACCCTAGTATTGTTTTTTTTTATGCGAGTTAGACACCGTGACGTCCTTAAATACTGGCCTCAAAGACAAGATTTCATTCCTTGCACCAGGAACATATCTCGTAAACCAACTGTGAACCTTCATGATGTATTTTTGCCACCATTACATATCAAACTTGGGTTGACGACTATTTTTGTTAAAACACTAGATAGAGAAGGTATTGCTTTCACGCATCTTAAGGAGAAATCCCCAAACTTAAGGATGAGTATTTGTTGGTCCACAGATTAAAACAGTCATGCAGGATGAAGATTTTGAAACTAAACTCTCTGAAATTGAGAAATTAGCTTGACTGTTATTTAAACCGGTATGTTGAGGATTTCTTGAAAGTGTAAAATCTGAAAATTATGAAGCTATTATTAGTGACATGATGTGGAGTTTTCAACTCATGGGATGCAACATATAATTAAAATTACACTTTTTGCATTCACATCTTGACTTTTTCCCCTCAAAATTTCGGCGTAGTAAGTGATGAACACGGAGAATGCTTTCATCAGGACATTGTCACATTTGAAAAGCGTTACAGTGGAAAATGGACTGAACGTATCGTGCTGAATATTGCTGGTCTATCGTCAGAGAGATTTCAGAAGATGTATACAAGCGTAAGCGACCAAAGAAAGTATTTTAAAGCGTAAGTTAACAAAATTTAATGTTAGTATAATATGCCTTCCCAGACTATATTAGATAGTAAATATACGTAAATATGTACATTTCGTATAATGTGTTGTGGTCTGCTCAACGAAAACGTGACGTGATGAACATTTTGGTTTTCACCAATGAATTCAGCACCTGTCATTTATTTAAAATCACATAATTTCATTTGAAGGACAGAAAAAGAGTTTAAATTTGTTACACAGTGTTATTAGCCATTCTTTTCTTAAGATTGCAGAATGTTTTTATAGCATATTCTAGGATATTGTGTTATAGGATGTTCACGACACTGTAAGTAACTAGTCATTCTTACGACTGCAAAATGTGTTTATAGTCTATATTACGATATACGTATTTTGTTATATAAAATTAACGCCGATGTAATTATTAGTCATCCTATCCTATCCTAACTATATATATATAGAATAAAACTACATGAGCTGACATAAATTATTGAGTACTTCCTGTAGGGCTACAGTGATCAAATTTGGCATGATTGTAGCTTTCCGGAACTAACCCACAGGAAAATTGCCAAAAGTGAATATTTTTTTTATTTTTAGGGGTTCTAAAGAAGGGTGAAGAATTTCCCCATGTTATTTAAATGGGCCTTTTTTGGACATATAATCTGATGTTTTAGATACTTAGAATTGGAATATAAACTTGAAATTTGGTATGCTTGTACGTTTTCGTTGGCACTACCTAAGTAAATTAGTAAAAATAAAAAATCCTAACTTTAGAGTGGTTTTATAGGGAACTGAAAAATCTTTCCCATGTTATTTATATGGAACACCTTTTACACCCCCAAATTATTGAGCACTTCCTGTAGGACTACAATGATTAAATTTGGCATGATTGTAGCTTTCCGCGACAAACCCACAGGAAAATTGCCAAAAGTGAATATTTTTAACTTTAGGGGGTCTAAAGAGGGGATGAAGAATTTCCCCGTTTTCGTTAGCGTTACCTAAGTGAATCATCAGAAATAAAAATTTCCAACGTTGAGTGGTTTTATGGGGAACTGAAATATTTCCCATGTTATTTATATGGGACTTCTTCTACACCCCCAAAATTTTGAGCACTTACTGTAGGGCTACAATGATTAAATTTGGCATGATTGTAGCTTTCTGGGACCAACCCACAGGAAAATTGCCAAAAGTGAATATTTTCAATTTTTTAGAGGTCTAAAGGGGTATGAAGAGATTCCCATGTTATTTAAACGGACGTTTTCTTGGGATACAAAATCTTATCTTTAGATAGTTGAAATAGGAAAAGAAACGATAGAATTATGAGTTTAAGAGATGCGAGGCCGTAGGCCGAGCAAAGACAGTGTGTTGGGCGAAGCCCCCGGATGGGCAGATTCAGGAAATACGAAGAGCAAGTTCACGAAATTCAATGTTGTTGATGCAAAGGCCGATAGATAAGAAATGCGAAGCCGTAGGCCGAGCAGACCTGGGGGTCTGGGGGCAGAGGCCCCAGCTAGCCAAAGACAAGTTTTGATAGGGCCTATATAAAATTAATGATGATATAAGTAATTGGTCATTCTGACGACTGCAGAGTGTTCCTTATAATCTGTTCTACGATATCCGTTATTATTGAGAATTAAGAAAGATGTACGTAATTAGTCATTCTTACAACTACAAGCTGTTTTTATAATCTAAAGGATATGTTATAGGAAATTAAAAAAAAAAAAAAAAAACTTTGTCATTCCCGTAACTGTAAAGGAATTTTATAGGTCTGTATTATGATATGTATTAGTATTGAAGAATAAATAGTAACCATTCTCTCAGTTTTGTACTTACCTTGTTTGCTTTCAATCTATATTTCTTTGTAGTTAGAATTGCTATAAGACCAATATATCAATTGGAAGATGGTTACAAAGAAATAAATTTAAGAAAAAACTTAAGATTTGTTAAGTTTCAAGTTAAGTTTGGATAACTGATATTTACCCTATTTTACGCTCTTGGTTCAATTTAGCTGTATTTATATGCTTTGGACATTCGAGGCAGAAATGGCTAAATCGAGAACCGTTACCTACTAACAAACACGATAGGTGAAGCCTAAAAATACGAGCCCTAGGAGTTATAATTTTTGCCAAATTAACTTCCTGCCATTCTGTCCTTCTGCCATTTCGTCCGCTGCCATTTTGTCCTGCTGCCATTCCGTCCGCTGCCATTTTGTCCTCCTGCCATTTCGTCCGCTGCCATTTTATCCTCCTGCCATTCCGTCCGTTGCCATTTTGTCCTCCTGCCTTTATTTCCTGCCATTGTGTCCCCTGTCATTTTGTCCTCCTGCCATTCTGTCCTAAATTCATCAATTCGATTACCGCGTATTATAAAATTTCTTTTCTGATAACACGTTTGTATAATTATAAAACTACAGACAGTAAGTCAAGTTAGTATCTATTAGAAAAGTGTTTTTTTTAATAGTTTCCAAATAAAATATTAAATTTCAATACTTTTTTCTAGTGAATAAAACTACTTTGATTGGGTATACTTAACTATGGTGAAATTCTTTCTAATTAGTCAACTCACTGTTTGGTTATAGACAAAATTCAGACACTTCATTACAGAGACATGTCTTTGAATGTAACTATGCAAAAGAGTTTTCTCGTAGCTATATCGTCAGCACACTTATCTTCGGCGTGAGAGATCTGAGTTCGATTCCTGGAGGGAGCTATGTAATTCGGATCCAAAGTGAAGTTGTAGGTTCACTTTTAATATAGCCTTGGTGCTGAAGAGATGCTAAACACCAAGCCAATGAATGGTGACCATACACAAGTATTAATATATATTTATCGTACATGTTTTCGTATTTATCAATTCTTAATTTTAGCAGTTTATACATCAGAGGATAGCTGGATATTCATAATCATCACTTGATATTAACTGTATAACTCGATTTCTTTATAGGAATATAAAGTAATTATACGTCAAGATTCTTAAGAAAAGGAAGGGTTTCTCTCATAAATGAATCGTTACAAAATCTATCGAGGAACGCCATTCATTTTTATAAGTTGAACATTTGTCCTTCTGCTGCTTGACGTCATTTCCGGTATTTGACAACCGAAACTAAATTTACTTCTCCATGTCATCCAAGATCATCATCTGATTTCTCCTGGTAGGTCATATATATATATATATATATATATATATATATATATATATATATATATATATATATATATATATATATATATATATATATATATATATATATATATATTTGGTAGACGCTGTCGCCCATTTCGTAGAGACGGGATTATTCGCTTCAACTCCCAGCAATCTAGGCTCATTTTTTGGTCTCATAAAAAAAAGGAAAGCAAAAAGAGAAAAACCTGATTAGTTGATGTTGGAGATGGTGATATTTTTCTCTCTCTGAAAACGTTGCTCGTAAAGCATCACTCACTGTGTATACACTGCTGTGACAGCAAATATCCCAACAAAGAGTGACAAAGCACAGCTATTTCGAGCTACAACCATCTAAATACCATTTATACATTTGTTTGAAATGCTTGGCCATACAGCAGAAATGTTCGTTTTTGGAATAGAAACATACAAAAGGACTTGCGACGAAAGATTGAAAAAAAAAAAAAAAAAACGAGCAAGGGATATACAAGTACTTTCCATTATCCTTTTATCACACTGACGACCCAGATAGAATAGCAGACATTTTGCACCTATTTGGTGAAAAAGTTTTTTTTTTTTTATGTCAAAATTTGCTTTGTGTGTACGTTTTGTTGAATTATATATTTGGATATACTGAGTGTTACAAAACTTCTAAGCCTACCCATGAATGGAGCAGCAGAGAGTTTATGGATGATGTTATTTTTCAACATAGGGGGAGGTCGGGTAGTATCGGACACTTAAGGAACATGTGATGTAACAACTTTATGATAATCAGACATTAAATAAAAACTTCATATATGCAATTCTTATACATATCTTTATAACACTATATAAACCATATTTCACTTTTACTACAAAATTTAGAGAAACTGAAAAAAAAATCTAAGAGTTTAATTTTTCAAGATATAAAAAACTGGCAGGTTCTATCGGACAGATCGGTTATTACCTTCTTACATTCCTTACATGTCTTCTTACATTCCTTGCAAACTGCAGATTGTTATGTTTAATTGCAAATATCACATTTATAATAAAATGCATCTCCCTCAAGAGTTGTACAGTCTTCATGTGCCCAACCTTTGCACAAACTACACTGTATCCAGTCTTCATCAAAGTTTTCCCCGCAAATTATGCAATTAGTCTTTGTTTCACCGTCGAATTTCAGAGACTTCCTTGCTGATTTCTGGTTATGCCCCTTTGCTTCTTTCGTAACTGTTATAGTTTGTTTCTTTTGTTGTTTTTCTTCAAGTAGAATTTTGTATGGAGTCGAAGTTAGAATTTCACTTTTTTCTCCACGTCGTTTTCGCATATTTAAATTCACAACAGTACCACTTGGAACATTACATAGGTTGCGAAATATTTCCATAGATGAATTGAATGTTTCATTTTGGCCAAGCTTACAGAGTTGGAAGTAGGAAATGAGGTAATCGGTGATACAGTTTGTCTGGATGTTGACGGATTAAGTTCTGGTGATACTTCCTTCAAGGAGCATTGAGTTGGAGGCGCAACTTCAGTAGACACTTCCATCACTTCAGAAGACGATCTAAGAAAATCCAAATCACTATAAACATTCCTGTTAAATGTGTAGATACCTGTATACTCAAATGCCCACTTCGCAAGTTTCATTCGACACACTTTTGAAAACGCAGTCGCTACAAGTCCAGAAATGTCTTTTAGCGTTATCTTTAAATTGCTGTACTTCCTCATCCCCAAAGAACATGGTTCATTGTAGGCGGCTTTGAAAGGTTTCATGATCACTTTATCTAGTTGATGCTGTCGATGTGTAGTGTGAGGTAGGAGACATAGTATGTGAATGTTGTGAGAACAAACAAAGAGAATTACATCCAGATCTTTATGAGAAGAATGTCCATCAACTATGAGCAACACAGGATTCTCTTTATTTGGGTTCACTCTTCCAACAAAAGCTGACATCCATTTAAGAAATCCTTCTTTTGTGATCCAACCGCTTGGCTGAGCATCAAATACGCTTCCTTCGGGAGCATCTTTCGTAAGTGCTTTGTCCTTTCTTACTCTTGGGAACACAAACAATGGAGGAATAAATTGATTACCTGACGCGTTTATGCACGGAAGAGTTGTTACGTTTTTACCTCTACCTCCAGATGTTAATTTCCCTACCTGCTTTTTCCCTTTTATAGACAAAACTTTTAACTGATTTTCATGAACTACTGACACACCAGTTTCATCAGCATCAAAAATTCTCGATGGTTTGAAAGAATATTTATTCATAAGCTCAGAGAGTTTGTCAAAAAATATAGCAACGTGCTCCTTGTTGAATCCTATAGCCCGCTGCAAACTTGTGGACTCCGCGCACCTCAAATTTAAATCGGGATGTCTCTTCATGAAAGAATAATAAAAATCTTTCCCGGCTAGTCCTTTATTTCTGTTGAAGTTATGGTTCAGTTTCAAGTGTTCAGCGAACTGAAATGATAGTTTCAAAAATTCTTTCTTCTTGAGAGGCATCAGCTGGCTGTCCAAATCTTTGACAAGATTATACAGTAACTCATCCTGTTCATCCGTAAAAGTGTTTTGAAATTTACCCATTGGCGGTTTTACTTGAATTTCTTTTCCCAACGAAAGAAATCTCACCCTGTCACCTAAAGTGCTTTTCGGGACGGAAAACTGTTTACTTGCTTCTCTTGTACTAATCCCACCACTTATCACTTTTCAATAGCAGTTTTCATATTTATCTCTGACCATTTACCTCTGTTTTTGTCCATTTTCACCTGAAAAACATGAGAGAACTATAAGAATTCGCATCGAAACTTCGAATATTGCTGTCCGATATTGCCCGCCAACACTCAGTCCGATACCACCCGACTAACATGCATGTTAATAAAGAGTCTTGAAATGATTTGCCTTGCAATGAAGGCAATGGTATATTGCCAATTAGAATACAAAACTACATCAAAAATGTAAAACTACTTAAATTCATATTTCACTTACCTTTGTTTCTGTAATTAGCCGACAAAATTAAATACATGCAGCCACAAACCGCACAAAAACTACAAATCGTCGCACCACATGTACACCTTTCAACGTACTATCTCAGAATGTTGGCGCCACGCTTCCCTCACAAAGAACTATTTACACGTGGCTAAAGAGTGTCGCCATCCTGTTCCGAAAATAGTGAACTATACACTGTCCGATACTATACGCTGTCCGATACTATCCGACCTTCCCTCGCTAATCCCTTGATAAGTCAACTTATTTTGCTAATCGATCTTCAAGTGCGTTAATACTGCTGCTAAAAAATATTTGTTTTGTAAAATTTCCTCTACTGCATACATGGCGTCATCATCACTGTCAAAATGAGTACCTTCCAGCTTCTTCTCGAGTTTTGGAGAGAGATGAAAGTTAGAAGGTGCCAAATCAGGCGAATAAGGTGGGTGATAGACCAATTCATAGTTGCAGTCATAAATTGATGCCATTGTGGTAACTGTCTTGTGGCTAGGGGCATTGACTTGATGGAGAAGCACAGATGATGTCAGTTTCCCACGATGCTCCTGCCGAATATTATCACGCAGCTGTCGCAGAAGACTTCCATAGTCCCAGTCATTGTTCACCCCTTTGAAAGATAATCCACCACCACCCTCTCTTCTGAATCCTAGAAAACTGTAGCCATTACTTGTTCAGCTGAGGGCACTAACTTGGCTTTCTTCAGAAGGGAGAAGAAGGGTGTTTCTGCTACTTAAAAACTTTGTTTGGACTCTAGTTGGTAATGATGGACCCAGGTTTCCTCTACTGTTATGAATCGAGTGCGAAACGCATCTGGATTTATCCGGAAGAGATAAAGATTGTCTCTTGAAATGTTGCGTCTGGTGGGTTTTTGGTCAGATGTCAAAAGTTTTGGCACCCATCTCGCGGAAACTTTGCTTATTCGCAGATGCTGGATGATATTTCGGTCAACGCTTGCAGTAGATAAGTCTACTGTCTCTGCAATCTGCTTGATGGTCATTCACCGATCATTCGTGATGATTTCATGCATTTTGTCAATGTCACTCCTGAGTTAGTGCTTTCACCGGCATTCCTGACGAATGTCATATTCAATGGAGATTTGCCCCCTCTTAAATTCTGCTGCTCACTTCTTCATCATGGCATATGAAAGGATACTACTTGGGGTCCCGGGTTCGATCCCAGCCCCCGCCAAGTGAACTTTGTGGTGGACAAACACCGTGCTCGTGGGTTTTCTCGGGGTTCTCCCTTTCCTCCCACTTTCTTCATTCCACCATTTTACTCATCTCTCATCATCACCGTCTTCTTTAGTCTAACCGGCATAACCGTGGGACGTAAAACTTAAAGATTTCATTTCATTTTTTCATGAAAGGACACTAGCACCTAAAGACGGCTTTAGACCTCTTTTGTAAACATATTCAATAATAGCCCCCTTCTTCAATTTCTCCATTTGGCCACATCTTGCTTACACTTCTGTCTTTCTAGATCTATAACAACATAATAAAAGTCGATATTAATAAGAAATTTGGTATGACATCATAGGAAGGTTCAATAAATACCACCTAAAAGTACTACACGTCTAATTTATGTAACAATCCTCGTAATATATATATATATATGGGCAAAACAACAAACACCGGTGTTTGTTCCTTGTTTTAGACAGAAACGTAAGAAATGTGACTAATATATAACAAATACCACTACCTTAACACTGTAAGTCCAATAACAATACTAACGGGACGTCCAGGAGCAATGGCAAATCCGGCACTCGTTGGCCATCCCCGTTCTCAGGGCCGTATTTTTTGTGGTGTGTTTTCTATAGAATAGTATTTAGTAGTTATAATGAATTTTGTTTTACTTTGTATCTTAGAAATACATTATAATGTCTTTTTTTTTTTGTCAGATTTTGCATTGTTTTTGCTTACACAGGAAAGAATACAAACAAATAAGGGCGGCGCGGAGTGGGAGGGAGACACATAATTTTCTTGGATTCAGAGACGTAAAATACCTAAATGGCCTTTTCGTAATCTTATTATTTCTATTTAATAGAGAGACCAAAGAAAATTTCAGTGTTCGACATGGATCGATTAAAATTACTACATAGCCTTAATACAATATTAATTGATGCAAAGTATTTAAAAAGAATACTTTGAGCAAAGAAATTAGAGTTACGTTGAAAACCTTATTACGTAGAGTCATTTTCAATCTCCCATTACAAAAAAGAAAAAAAAAAGTAATTTAAACAACAATTTGCTATTGAATTTAGTTTTATTTCGTTTTACTTTGTGAGCTACTTAGGCGAGAGTGGGCTAGAACTATTAATACAACAGATGCTGCTACAGATATCCACCAATTTCCACATTCCTGTCAGCAGGTTATAAACAATGCTGGTGACTAAGTTGAAGAACTGTAAAGCTTTGAAACATATCGTCGCATGAGAATCAGAGGAACGTAACTCCATTTTCGTAGTTTACAGGCGAGAGGACAAAAATACTATTTTCTTAGAAAGATGTATTTGTAATAAGATGGTAATTGAGCTACATTACAACAGATGATTGACAAGTGGGGATTTCAAAATTATGTCCAATCATGAAGAAAACGAAAACCACATTTTTGGAGTTACGTTCCTCTGGTTCTCATGCGACGTTGTATGAGTTGCAATAGTTGCTACTATTAAAGTTCCAACCCTTCTACATGATTAAACATGGGTGGAAAAAATGTTTTCTGTATAGTTCAAAATTTGACATTGATTTACTATTACGGAGTTTGCTGAGTACCATTTCCCCACCGGTAAGGCAATTGCGCTCAGACTTATACTCTGTTACTTTTTCACGTTTGTAGCAATAGTTAATAATGACAGCGGATAAAGAAATGCACAAACATATACTAGAAGCATTACTCTTTCTAATGCATCTTTTCTTTTCGTATATAGTGTTTGAAATTTCTGCAATTTCTCTTAAGTGATCACAATTCCCCCATTTTCCCCTACTTCTATGGAACTAACGTTATCGTGATTTAGTGTACCATTTAAAAAATCCTTTTTTTATGTACAATAAACACTATTTTCAGCATTTTCTAGGATGGAAATTGCTAGAAGGGTTTTTCTTATAATAGTAATTACTAATATCTGCAATAAACATTCATTTTCTAATACTAAATTACCAAAAAACAAACAAACAAACAAAAAAAAGATTTAAAAAGAAAACAGCATGGTATAATCAAGATTTAAAACACCCTAGTTTAATTAGCATTGAAGATGACATTTCAAAATATAACCTTTCGCGAAAAATATGGATATATGATTTTGTCACAACAAAATGTAGAAAAGTCAATTTATAATGCTAGTTTTGCTATGGTCAAGCGTGTAAGGAGGAAGGAGTGACTGTTTTGTATTATTTTTGTTTTGATTAACGCCATCATATCCACTTGGGACTTCAAAATTGATAAGTATATATTGAAATTAAATGAAAATTCTAATTTAACGTCTCATGATTGGTGCACCGAGGCTAAGGGAGGCAGTGATTTTGATAATGTATGAAGTGGTGGAATAGAAAAGTGGGAGAAAACGGGAGAAAGTGGGAGAAACTCTATGCACACGGTGTTAGCCATCACAAAGTCCACTTGGTGCTAGCTGAGATTGAATCAGGGACACAACGCATCAGAGCTGAGAGCTCTACTGCTCAGCCACTGCGGTCTGGAAAGTATATGCTGTTAATATTTTTATTGAACATTATGAAAGTATGGTGGAGGCTTCAATTTTCTCTTTCCTGCTGGTTGCCGAAGGAGGTGTTGGTTCGACCCCGTGTACGCCGTATTATGAAGAAAATTATTTCATTGATTGGTCATTTTTTCCCGGCCTTTAACCTTTAAACTACCATTGACGCAACCGCTGTGTCGGTGCTCTAAACCTCAATAGTTCGCCCTTAATTAAGATAGGAAGATAATTTTGGTATAGTAAAATCGCTCAAACCGTCCCCAGGCGGCTACAAAGGAAGCGGAACACCATTGAAGGAAACCGCGTGTTTCTTTGTTACATGGGAGGGATAATTCAACATGTCCTTCCAGTTGAGGGTGGCCTGCCAGTTGACCTGCTGAAAAAGAAAGCGATGTTGCAATTTTCACCACCCTCTTGGTTACTGATTCTTCGCAGAAAGACAGATTTATCTAGTTTTTTCGTTACTTTTGTTTTCGTTGCATCCTCCTCCTTCCGTCTCCCTTAGCTTGAAGGGCATAATTATGGGACGTTAAACTGAAATATTTCATTTAATTTGAATTTAATTTGGATATGTTGTAATGAAGAGAAAAAGAAATCAATCATTACTTTCATGATATGTGCTTTTTTTACTCTTAAATATAGCATATTGTTAATATTTTATGTAACTTCTATAACGGTAACGCTTGTACGAACCAAACATGTTAAGTGGTTCGCCCCCGTCCTCTCCCCCTCGCGGGGGTACCATGGGGAGAGGAAGTAAAGTTTTTAAAAAAAAAATTAACAGTTTTTTGGGGCATCCCCGTTGGGGGTTCACTCATAAAAGTTGGTATGTGAAGCAATGAAGTAGGTCACTACATGATAATATCCTGTATTTGTATTTATTGCCTATATGGGGGAGTGGGGAGGGGCAAAGTTTGCCAATTTTTGGATTTTCAGTTTTTTGACTTAAATTATATTTATTTTTACGACAAACATTAATAGCTCAGCCCCTAATTATGGCTTCTACGAATATGTGGGAATTGTACGAATGCTACCTCGTTGGAATCTGTAGTCAATAAGCTTTCCAACGGTGTATGAATCATGACTCTGTGATAATTAGGGAGGTCACCAGATTACCCAATCCCTGGCGGCCGTCTAAA
Source organism: Thermobia domestica (assembly GCF_964235325.1). Classification (NCBI taxonomy): domain Eukaryota; kingdom Metazoa; phylum Arthropoda; class Insecta; order Zygentoma; family Lepismatidae; genus Thermobia; species Thermobia domestica. The sequence goes on from NC_137464.1 coordinate 73,696,543, forward strand.
GGTTAAAGATGTACTAGCACATATCAAGAGTAAATTGAAAAAATGATGCATTTGGCAATAAATACTATTCTTAATTTAGACTAAATATAAATAAATGTATGTGAGAAATGTACAAATCTTACACTAAACTGGACTTAAAACTACGGAGTTAATATTATTTGTAAACTTCTCTATACTAATAAAATAAAAAAATAAATAAAATAAAATAAAATAAAATAAAATAGTGTAACAAACTATACCGGTAATAGGCTGTATTGCACTATAGTAGATTAAAAACAGAAATCAATTTCGGCATTTAATGCGCAATAGATAATGTGAGTTTCATTTTAATTACTACGGTTTATAATAGACCGACCATAACAAAATCCGCTATATGTGAATTTAAAAAAAAAAAAAAAACTGTTTTTCTTCATTATTTGAGTTGTGACGTATGAAATGGTTGCCTGCTTCGCCAAAACCCCCTTCCTAAGCTGACATTAATATTATCGCTCAGCTTCCATTGATAATATGGTTGAGTGATCGCGGTTGTTATTGGTGTGATATGTCCAACCGCACTTATCAACCAATCTGCCCACTACACACATCTGAGCGTTGCATTTATGAAATTACAAACAATGTATCTCATGCAAAAGGTGAATGGGATCAAGCATTCAAATTGTTAATCAACTCCAGTTCCTTTGTCTTTTTCCTCTTTTAATAAAGCCATTCCCCATAATGAGTGCAGCAAGAGTAAAATATTCATCCAATCACTTATCTTTCGTGTAATATGTTTCTCTTCAGAGATAAAATATACTCATTTATTACACCACGCTACAAAGAAAGAAAAATATATATATATATATATGTCCAGAGCAGGAGAAAATGTTTCCTTTGGGCAGTCTGTCAGGGTTTTATCCCTCGATGTATAATTTCCAGCCCCTTGGCGTTATAAAGAGATTTTTGTATCATGAGAGGTGAAGAGCTTGGGTTCCCACTAAGTACACTCATGTCCAAAATTATTGTCGCATGTCTATAAATATGTTTTTGTAGGAATATAATTTGATAACGAATTCGCCCGGTATTTCTTATAATGTTAGTATGTGTATAATCGGCTAAGACATCTATGTGCCAAATTTCATGTCAAAAGAGCAGTAAATAAGAACAATTGAACGAAAATAAAACTTTCTTGTCCATTTAGCAACATTTTATTTTACTCATTCTACTTTTCGTATTTATAATTCTTTTCCTTTGAAATTTACCACAAATACATTTTCCTATTATACACATAGTATCAGTATTAAAAGTACCCTGCAAAATCATTATCAAATTATATTCTTACAAGGAGATAGTTACAGATATGCGACAATCATTTTGGACATGAGTGTACCTCCCCGAGGTGGCGAATAGAAAAATACTGTCCAGATATGGAGAGTTCAGGGTTCATCCTAAGTGAAAAAAACCAGCAAAGAAAACCCTGACAGAAAATTACCTAATCCTCCTACTAACTAAAGAGTTAAGCATAAAGCTGACAAGTTTATCCCGTTAAAAATCTGATGTTACGAAGAGACTACAAGAAGATATGTTTTTGGCAAGGAAAATGGAAATGATCTTCGGCGCTTGGAACATGAGAATAATCGGCATTAACAACCATATTGGAATAGCATAAAGGTGATCACTACAGCCGGGATTACATCTCTATAAGTAGATTTGCCAGATTTCTGAAGCTCTAAACTGGGACATTTTTAATGCCAATATTTTATCAAAAATTCTAGGGATAAATTCTCAACTTAACAAGACACATGCACAATGAAAATTCATAGTGTACCTTTTCCAAAATTCTAATATAAGATTTATTCTTTCACACCATTCAGAATTCAAACAAATTTACACTGCATAAATATTAGTATTTACAAAGACAGTATTTGGATTTGTAGTATTAAATAATAATAATAATAATAATAATAATAATAATAATAATAATAATAATAATAATAATAATAATAATAATAATAATAATAATAATAATAATAATAATAATTCTGAAGTCAGTCAGAGGTTTTTAGTCTCAGAGTTTGCTTTTCAGTAATCAAATTTGTTCTAATTTCTCAAGCAGTTCTATTCCTCTCAAGACATGTTTCTGCTGCAATATATATACCGGTATATATATATATATATATATATATATATATATATATATATATATATATATATATATATATATATATATATATATATATATATATATATAGATAGATAGATAGATAGATAGATAGATAGATAAATAGATAGATAGATTAAAGAATTTTTAGCAAGACAAAATTTAACAATTTTTCCTAATTTAACATTCGCAAAACGAGGAGGAAAGGAAGAAGTACTACGCATTATTCAGGCTTATACTTTTTACTTGAATGAACTTTTCTCAAAAAACACTTATTATTCTTTATTTTATCAAATAATTCACTGCAGGGCATTGCAAAGTTCATTTTGTAGAGCATTAGTCCTCTCACTGTTGATTCTTCCATTAAACTTTTCAATAGAAAAAGCATTAGAAGTTGTTAAATAACTGTGCGACTAGAAACTAAATTTCTCCGTCTGACCGGGACTAAACATGAAACCGGTCGGGACGCCAGCAGGACAACTCTTCTCAAAACCCGGACCTATCCCGGTCAGACAAGGACGTCTGGCAAGCCTATATATAAAAAGTAAGATGAAAGGCAAGAACATGATAGAAACAGCCACACAAAGAGGGGCGGATCCAGGAGGCGATCAGGGTGTACCCAGCTCTTAAAAGTAGCTGTAAGTAGCAGTATTACAACCCCCCCCCAGAAGTCCGCCCTGGATCCGCCCCTGCACACATGATGATGTATAGTGTAACTACGTAAGCCTATATGATACAGTAGTAAATAGTTGACGGAATGATGTTACTTAACACTTTCTTAATTCAACATTAAAATGATTCTATTATATTTTAGCGTTCAATTGAAAGAAACGCTACAGAATGTTTATTTTATGACGTTAACTTTTCTTGTTTATTTATTTATTTACATAGTGTTTACTACAGTCAGAGTAGCTCATACCCGTCGTGGAAAAGCCTAAACGTATCGGGTAAGTGTAGTCGGTAGTTGTTATTCTCTGCTTTAAAAAGAGAACCACAGGGTCAATTACCAATTTAGTTTCATTGTTGTGATTGTTTGCGTGGCTTTTTTTTTTTTTTTTTTTTTGTACGCTTGACAGCATATATAACCCAAAAGGACGGAAGAAGAAGGGCGTTGTGACCCCATAATTCAATCTTTTGTATCATTTGCTGTACCTCGCGTATCATTCTGCGCGGTTGACCTCAATTTCCCTCTGTCAATCAACGGCTCATGGTAAAGAACTACTAGGGATTCAGATACATTCACGTTACTACAAACCTACTATCACAAACAGAAACAGTTTTTAAGATCAAAATCCTTATGGTTTTCAAAAGAACGTGTCTACTGTTTTCAGCACTACACTACAATTAAGACTGGAAGTTGAGAGCATTAAAATAAGAATAAATAAATGGAAGAATAATTTATCAAATACTAAATGATATACCATGATAATTTCAGCAAATTGTCTACCGCGTACAGGATATTAACGTTGAATATTCACTGCAGCATGCACTCCGGTCAGCAGTATATTGTATATACAAATATATGGAATCCTCTTGCTTACTACAGAAGTCAGTACGGAGCATAAGTTATCCATATGCTTCATACGCATTGCCCTTAGATGTTACATCATGCCATTGCAGGATGTCTGATATCTAACAGTTTTCCGTATATCGCATTCATATACTTATGTTACCTTCGTCAGCTATATGTTATATACGTCCATTTGTATGTGAGATCTTGACCGCATATATTGTTTCATACGGAAAGTACGTACAGATGGAACACTTGTACAAAGTATTATGAAACATGCGTTTTCAGTTATACATTTGCTGTACGTTAAGTACGAAAACTATAGGAATTACAAATGTAACATACGATTTTACGTAGGCCACATACATTTTTTTCTCAGTGTGGTGCCAAACAGCAACGCTGATTTCTGTAGATGTTTCGTTGTCAGGTACCGTTTAACAATACATTAATGAGGATTTTAATACAAATGCAGCGGGCATAAGCAGTCTTCGGGTTGCCAGGGTCGGCGCCCGTGAAGGAAATCATTTCTCAGTCACAGTACAAGAAGAGTCAATGTTACATCTGCTGTCATTAAATTAGCTTAAAGACGCACTACCTTCGAGGCATTATTTTCCTATATTTAAATGTATAGTTACTTCCCTTGAATTCTACTTAGAACTGTCAGAATGAAGTTTGAGGTCCTTTGGAATTGAATTGATTTAACAAATCCCTTCCAACTAGTGTTGTCCACGAGATAAGTTTTTTAGTCTTGTCCAGGGGCAATTTTAGGATTTTAATTTTGGGTAGGCCCGCTCCCTTGCTTATGGGTACATATACATAAACATTTGATTGATTAATGACACTAGGAAATTACTTTTACAGTAGTGGTTGATGCTATTTGTTAAATAATTATCTATTATTAATATAAATAGTGGAAAATATGTTTAGTCTTTATTGTATCTTTTAGCGTTTATATATTTGTCAAAATTTTTGGGTAGGGCCGTGCCTACCCGGCCTACCCACAAAAATTGCCATTGGTCTTGTCTCGTAAATTTTCCGGTATAATTTCCCGTCTCGTGTCGTTTTGTAAATTTATGTGCAGTAAACTAATATAAGGAAAAATCATAAAAATAAAAATAAAACATTCGTGTCAGAAAATTTGTTAAAACCATTATTTAAAAAAAATCTTATACAACCACGGAAGAAACACAAACAGAAAATGGAGTGGGGTGAGGAATGTTATTTCCGTCCATACTCCACCCAAACTATGATTCCATCACTCTTTAATATACTGAGCAACAATATCGTCTGATATAAGATGTTTGAAAAAAATCGCAGACTAAGTTCATCTTTAAAATTTAGTAATAAAGCAGGTAAGGATACCATACAGACAACAGGAAATAATATACCAATAGGAGTGATAAAAATGGTTAATTATCTCTCAACTCGCATAGTTATTAATCCAGGCTCTGTCCATAAGAGCTGTAGAAAAGTCGGGGATGACAGCAGATCTCTTCACAACCTGTTAGAGGGTGATCAATTAATGAAAAAAATCGAAGGTAACACTTCCGCAACCGGGGCCTTCATTGTGAAATTCAATATTCAAAATGGCGCCCGCGCGCAAGTACCAAATTATATTTGAACTAAAATATCTTCTCACAGAAACAAGTTAGAAACTTCGTTTTTGTACCAAATTAAAGATAATTGATAGTAGAAGTAAGAAAACTGTATATATTGTTTACAGATTGCCGACATATTTAAAAATAACGGTTATTTGGGCCAAAAAATAGTTTTTCTCGTTTATCTTTTTTCATTTCATGAGAAATAACTATAAAGTTATTAAAAATATGAAAATGCAGCCCAAACTAATTAAAGGACCATAATATTAGCTTTCTATCGTTACCAATATCTTTAGTAGATCTTAAAAAATGACGGAGTTATTTAAATTTAAGTGGCGCAGGGTGTAGCGTTTTTTGGACTGTTTAATAAACTGCCGGAAAAAACTCACTACGCTCAAAACTTTCAAAGCTATTACTTTTCACCAAATTAAAATAGTCCATTCATTTTATCAATAAATTAAAGGTAATAGGTTGCTGTGTCGTAGGAAGTGAAATAATAAAGTTATTGCATTTGTCAATTATTATTATTAATCTGTTAGTTCATATAATATGTAGCTAATGTAATTATTATATTGTTTTATTTTGCAGACTTTGATGTCATGAGAATTTACTTTAATTTGATGGTAATATCATGTGTGCTTATGAGAGCTAGTAATATTTAACTAAGGTTTTCTACAGTTTCAAAATTTTTACGAATATATGACTTTAGCTGTGCTTTTGAGAATATTTAGATATGTCTTTACAGAGCATAATGTAAAATTACTGACACCCAACATGAAACACTCATGTAATTTTTGGAACAATTGAAAAGGCAGTGACATATATAACAGGAGTTGCGCCATTTTCAAGCAGTAATTCACTCAGATACATTTCAAAGACGATAAACTTTGCTTTTGTGTTGAGGTAGTCCTTTAAGACATCTTGAATTTCAATTTTGTTTTCCGAGAAAGCCCAAAATCTCTCCATTTGCACCGGTAGGAATGTGTACATGACACATTAGCTAGTAGTATAGGTAAGGTGGTTACCCTGTAGTCACATAAATTCCCTGCGGGTGCGTGTTTAAACATTGCTGCAGCTTCTGAAGAATACATCAAACAGATCTGCAAATGTTTGTAAACCTTTAACTCGAGTTTTACGAAGTTGGTTCATAATATCAGCAATAATTCCTGTATTCATTGATATTTTCCTTCGAAAACGTACTCAGACGGTCCCAACAACTTTTGCAAAGTAGACTAAGTAGACTACTGTATTTGCTTGACGAAACAGTGGAAGTTTTCGTCTGTGAATGGTCTTCGACAACGGAGTTGTTTTATACAAAAATCGCTCGTTTCGGAATGCCACATAAGCTTCATGGCTACGTGTCAGGTAATTCAGGATTTCTTCTGCATTAGAATCTGGTACAACTTCATGCGACATGAAATGGTACAACTTTACAGGACTGTGAACTTTGTACGGGATTTCCCTGCGCTCCTTAAAATTTTACCATTATGTTAACAGTTACGAACTTCATCAAGTACATTACCAAGGAACTCATGGTCTGTTTGTGATATACCAAGAATCTGACTGAAGATTTGGCATGTCGAAAGAATTTCGTGGTACGACAGTTCCCAATCCGTAATATAATTCTTTCTGAGCGTCTGACCCATAATTCCTTCCGATGATTTCTTAGATCTATTTATAATCTGTTCAAGTATCATATCAGCACCAATTGCACTAAATACATTGTTCGTTCTTCTGACTACGAAGTGACCATTAATGAACTGAACATTTATTTTCGGGAATTGAGTCTCCAAATTTCTAATTTGTTCAAGATAGAGGGACGCGCACCACAGGAAATTGATTCGATTGAATGCCATGAATACCGCTAGCAACTGCTGTACAATATACAGATGCAGGGGCCAGTATCCTTCCCGATCAGCTCTTATAAGGCTTTTCAGCAGAAATAAAACATGTAAAAACTGTTCAAGGCAGTGGCACTGCTCTGAGATTGAGCTGAGTTTTTCTGAAAAGTTCTGCAAAGCTTCGATATTTCATCTGAATTAATGACCAACTCCAAGAACTGATAAGAGCACGTTAAGCTTGTTTTTCTTTCATAATTGTCATAGTGTCAACGAACTGCTGGATGACAGACGTATAATATTCAAATTCGTCTTCCAGGAAAGCCTTCCCTTTAGCATAAACACATCTACAATCATAAACATACCTCTCACTGCCCTAACGTAGATAGCTCCCTTTAGAATACTCTCTGTTACTTTGGACCCAAAAATTTTCTATGAAAAGAGACTCCTAACCACTATCAGAAATGTACTTTCCTGTACAGACAAGGTCATGTGGAATGATCCTAGCGTGAGGACAATCTTTGAAAATTCATTGCTCCTAAGTTGAATTTCGGCAGCAATGTGATACACCCCTTCGTCATATACTACAGACATTGAAGATTGGTTTGAGTGTATAAGTAGGCTTTGGAAGTTTTTTTTTTTTCATTGCTGTATATACACTATTATATTCCGTTACTGGATACGGCAGAACTGGAAGAAAGCCAACTTGTTTCTTGGAAACATCTGAATCCATTATTATCGCATTCATAGTACCCCGCATTAGAGTGGATTCTTTAGTTTCGAGCTCGTATGCAGCATGCATTATGTCTTGAGTAAACTCCTTCTGACGCAGATTATCGACGTCCAAATCATACAGTTCGGGAAAATTTGTCAGCGTGTTTTGAATCGATATAGGTTGTACCTTCCTTTCTTATTTCTTCAATTGCTGAGATGGAAACAAGGATCGAAGATGACTGGAGGTCTTGCTAATACCGACTTCGACAATTTCGGTTTCGATGGAACTTTTGATGGCACTTCCCGGTAAAGCACCATGACTGTATCGTAGCTATCAAGGATTCCTGACAGAGTAGCCTCTTTACGGTCGAAATTGTCCATAGCTCCTACCATGAAATTATCACCCTGAAAGTGGCTTGAAAAAGACAAGGTGGAGGAACAGGTCTTTAGTGTATATTGTGCAAGGTTGCTTCGTGCTCGCATGATATTTTTATAGCCAAATGACACACCCAATATATTTATAGTTGAGATCAGTTGTCTGATTTTGCATTTCTCATCAATTGAATGTGCCACCTTCAAATGCCACCTTTCCTACAACGATATATATTATAGAATAAAGTCTGGAATATTGATTTCAATAGATTTTGAAAATTTAGATTTTGTAGGTCGGAAAATTCTTCAAGATCATTTTCACTGTCTTCGTCAGTGAAATGTAGATCTTCGCATGCGTCCCAGATATGATGTTCAGCTTGACCACTTATAGCACTTCTGCTAGGAAATCCAAAAGAGGTTGAGGAATTCTAGTTGTTGGCCAGGACGTACGAAGTTGCTGACTGTACCCAAATTCTCCTTCAATACTGAAATGTGAGTTCGTACTTCTTTCGCTGCACTCGTAAGTATGTTAATCGATCTCAGTTTGTCAGCTACTTCTTCAGCACTAAATAGTGAGTTGAAACCTAGAATCGGTTTATTTCTTTTCGAAGGTTTCGAAAACCTTACTTTTTCTCCAAAGTTTAACTTCGTTGTTATTAAAAGTCAGTTCATTGTTTCCATTAATGAAGTCTCGAATTTCCGACAATGTTAATACACACCCTCATCCAATAGTTTCTCGATAATTGGCGCCACTTTATTAAACACTGCATTTTTATTAGTTTTCTTAGACACGGTAGTTGTGCTATCCGATTTCTGAGAATATTTATTGAACTTCAGAAGATAGTGCTCAAGACAGGCCTTATGATACTAGAGATCTGCACCGAAAACAGGTAATTTATCCTCCAAATCACAAGTTCTCGTAAATTCGTCATCTTTAAAGAACATGGTTGCGGATAAAAATGTAGTTGCACGATTTGATTCATATATTCTGTACTTTTGTTTAATTCCGTTGTGTTTCTCTTTCCCACATACATAAAATATTTCTTGCTTTCTTGTTTGAAGATGATGATTGTTGAACTGGAATATCTACTCCCATTTTCTTTGCTATTGGCTCAGATTGAGATTTTATTAAACGTTGATCCAGCTCTTCAGTTTCACTACGTTCTCTTTTCTTTTTCTTCCGTAACAACACATTCTTGTTTGAATATAACATAGAATGCGTTATTACAATGATACACAAATTCTGTACCTCGCTGAAGATCCTTAAGTCTTTTCAGAATACCATCCTTGCGAATTTCAGCCGCAGCTATAACATCTTCTCTCCCTCGTAAAGACGACATTGTTTTATTTGAAGATTTGTCACGATTCTGGCAAATGATGCAGGCATTTACGTCTAATACGGATGCAGAGGAAGAGGTGTCTCGAGATAGGGAGATGACAAACAAGTTTTCTATAGTCATTGTCTAGGGTATTGGTGCCAACTATGGATTTTTATTATTCTACTGTCCACATTAGAGTCTACAACATTAGCTATATATTATATGAACAAACATGTAAATAATAATATTTGACAAATGCAATAACTTTATTATTTCACTTCCTACGACACAGCAACCTATTACCTTTAATTTATTGATAAAATGAATGGACTATTTTAATTTGGTGAAAAGTAATAGCTTTGAAAGTTTTGAGCGTAGTGAGTTTTTTCCGGTAGTTTATTAAACAGTTCAAAAAACGCTACACCCTGCGCCACCTAAATTTAAATAACTCCGTCATTTTTTAAGATCTACTAAAGATATTGGTAACGATAGAAAGCTAATATTATGGTCCTTTAATTAGTTTGGGCTGCATTTTCATATTTTTAATAACTTTATAGTTATTTCTCATGAAATGAAAAAAGATAAACGAGAAAAACTATTTTTTGGCCCAAATAACCGTTATTTTTAAATATGTCGGCAATCTGTAAACAATATATACAGTTTTCTTACTTCTACTATCAATTATCTTTAATTTGGTACAAAAACGAAGTTTCTAACTTGTTTCTGTGAGAAGATATTTTAGTTCAAATATAATTTGGTACTTGCGCGCGGGCGCCATTTTGAATATTGAATTTTACAATGAAGGCCCCGGTTGCGGAAGTGTTACCTTCGATTTTTTTCATTAATTGATCACCCTCTAACAGGTTGTGAAGAGATCTGCTGTCATCCCCGACTTTTCTACAGCTCTTATGGACAGAGCCTAGGCTATATATAGTGTCGCTTTCTTTCACTTGAATATTAAGGACAAGTCAATTCAAATAACTTGTCATCTTGTTTGGTTTTGTGGCAATTCAGACAGAGTCAAGAATTTCTTAGCGTCTAGACGCTGACTCATGACTTTTCGAGGAATAACCACGAGTAGAAAAAACATTAATGGTGAAAGCCACGACAGTCGAAAGCCACACAAAAAAGGAGTCAATTACAGTGGCCCAAACTGGCAACATTTCATTCTTATCAGAGTTTTAATTGCTATTCTACAAAATCCGCAGCACTTGTATATACATACGATTGATTTTAATTCTGCTGGAACATCGCACTCCATACAGACACGTTGTCATCAGTCTTCAAAAAATCCATCACAATTTTTTTTTTTTAAATCGAAATCTTTTACAGTAGTCACCATACGCTTTTGGAATTCAATTTTCGATACATTAACATCCCATAAAACATTTTTTCTATTTAAAAGAAAATTAAATCATTCTGTTGAGACCAGTAATCAGTATTGCCTAAGTTGCTCTCCTGTGTATTTTTTCTCTATTTTTTAAGTTCTATTTAGTTTTAATTTCATTTTTATAAAGTAATAATGTTCTTTCTATGTATTTTGTATAGTTTACCTTGTATTTGCCATTCTCACATGAACATATTAAATTAACAAGTGTAAGACAAGACAAAGTATCGTAACTTCGCCATTTAAAATAAGAGTTAATAAACACATTTTTCAATATTATTAGCATTTAAGAAAGCAATATCCAAAGATAACGCACATTGATAGATCTTATTAACCTGGACAAAATGATAAGTGTGATTGCGAAACCTCATGTGTAGTTTTCGAGAAAATAAACAGAAAAGTAAGTTTAACGTCATATGATTATGCCCTGAGGCTAAGGGATATTGTGACAATGGGATGGATGGTAGTTGTAGAATAAAAGATGTGAGGGAAAATGAGAAAACCATGAGAAAATCCCCGCGCACAGTGTTTGTCCACCACCAAAAAAGATATATATATCCTTTTGCTTCAATCTCCAGAAACTTGTCTGAAACTATTGATTTTTGTAAAACTCAATGCTAGCTTCTCACTTTTGGTAGTGTATATTTACAACAAAGGGTTGCACCCCCTAAATCCGGCCCTATGTATATGAACTTCAAATCTGGTGCCATACAAGAATCATACTACTTACTGAGGTGTAATCTATATATATATATAAATGAAAATCACTATGTTTGTGACCTAATAACTCTTGAACCACCCTACTGATCTCGATCAAATTTTCAATATAAATGAGGTTCGGGCCTGGAATGGTTTTTATCATTTCACTTTGACGATGCGACAGGGCACAGGTAGGGGGAGATGTATAAAAATAATTGAAAATGACCGATATTAATGCCAAATCCATAGTTTTCGGGGTTGCTGAGATGAACAGTGACACTTCCGATGCTGTTCAAATCCAAATTCAGCCACCATTAGTACTTCTAAGGGGGATAGTGACATGTAACTATAATTGAAAATGACCAATATTAGTGTCTAATTCATACTTTTTGAGCTCCCTAAGCTGATTGGTGACAGTGACAGTTTTGGTGCCTTTTAGGTCCAAAATGAAACGTATTCTCCCCGTGCGAAGAATGGTTATTCTACTAGTTTATAATATTTTTTTTCATTAAACTCTTCGTTATGAGACTACTAAGACAACAAACAGTACAAAGTATGGTTAATATGATATAGCCTACATTATCAATCCTTAAATTTTAATTTCTGTTCAATCAAAATGCTGTCCAAAGACATATGCGTATATCAAAAGATAGATTATATGGAGATGAATAAAATAACGTGCTTGAACGTGAATTCTCATGCGTAATTTTCGAGAAAATGGAAATAACGAACCTTTGTCGTTATATGTACAAATTATATACTGTAGTTCATAGCCACTAATAACTAGCCTGCGAAGGTTCTGTTTTTCAACTTTTGACAATGATTCCTGTGTATTTTGGTGCGCTTAATCTAAAAAGAATCTCAGTTTGTTTCCATCAAGTCATATTTGTTTGCAAATGGAAATGTACCAATGCAGCATATGTCGAAAAATATCACAAATATGCGACTTAATGATATAGTTTGATCATCAATATTACCTTAATATCACAACACATGACCCACTGATGATCGTCATACTTAATTTTCTGGAGCACAAACGGTAAATATTCGTAACGTTCTTGTAAGTGTACAGAATGTCCTATGGGTATTGACGCATACCTGTTTCTGTTGTGAAGCAGGCCAATTGTTAGGCTTCGTTTCGATGAATTGGTGAATACTCTCCAATCAGTGCTTTGGTACGGAATGTTAAATGTCTGAATCAGTCCACATACATCATTGTAGAATACTAAGTCTCCTTCTTCCGACAAGTTTGGAAGAAATTGTTGTCCTCAGTGCCTTAACCAGGACAATGAAGTGCCAGTTGCGAGCAAATTCTTTTCTTTCAGGTTGAAACCAAGCAATTCTACCGCCTCTTTGGCGAAATGTAAGGTGCGAATCACGTCGTTCAGTTACGATTGTGTACATGGTTGTGATGCAGACGTGTCAGATTTGTAAGCCCTGTCGTTTTCATCGGTATCTTCACGTCCTTCACTTTCAAAACCATCTGCGTCAGGTAAATATTCTGACTGCAGATGCACGGGCACGAGAATCTGGACCATGAGTGGCAGGACGTGACGCTGATGACACATTTGAATAGACGATGTTCTTTTTAGTCTTCATATTAAAACCATGAACGCTGGTTGAACAAAAGTCACAATTAGCACTGTAATTTTGTGGCTCGTGGCAGGCCATCGGAACGCCAAATCTGATAACTTGTTGTTCCTCCGTTGACCATCGTCTTAGTCCTTCTACATACGTATAGCAAACATAGTGGGGTGCCCAAGTTTTGTCTTCATGTCCTAATTGTACACCGAAATACGCGAGATACAATTGCCGCACGGACGTTGTTATTTGCCCTTTTCGCTTTGCCAACATGAACTCACCACTAACGTAACAAAGGGAATCTACAGGCATTTTACAACCCGGTGATGCCATGTCGAACACACTATGTTTGCTGCTGCGCCGCCACACATTCATTTTTGATCGCAGAGGATACGTACGAACGGATGCACCAGCACTAACAGTTGCAGTGTATCTACACTACGTTTAATGACGCAAGTGCATCCATCTGCCGGTTTATGTTGCCAACGATTTGTTTTAATCATAAACAGATAGCAGCGTTTCCTATGTTCTGATACCTGTCCGTACGTCTAATATTTTTCATGTTTTTAGGCTTAACACATTGTGACACATTGCGAGTTGCGAACAGTTCTGACGTGATGGATACAAACTACAATCATTTTTGGACTAAACGCAACAAGAGATATAGAAATCTATCATTCAGTGATGAAAAACATGGCACAACCAAAATAATGCAGGCCTGGGTAATAGACAGTATTTATGTTGCTGGAGGAATTCTTCTTTATTTATGTACTGTATAAATAGCAAAATATTCTGTTATTCGACAGATTGTATCTATTATTATTTGTGTTTTGCTAACGGTGGCATAAATAATAGCTGTTCAAACTTGGAAGGCTGGCACTCATGTTCTCAACACTCGCGCACAATCGGGCTCGTGCTCATGAGCGCGAGCCCAGTTGAGAAAAGTGAGTGTGAGTCCAAGTGAGGGTGAGCCCAGTTGAGACCAGTGAGCGCGACCCAGTTGAGAGAAGTGATTTAGGATTTAGGATTTTAGATTTTTGGGTTTTCGGCATCTAAAGCCATTTAACCCGTCACGTATGAGGGATGACGTCCCTCGGTGAGCACACAATCCGGGCAAAGGGAAAGAAGAAAGGATTGGGATAGGAAGGAAGCAGCCTGGGACCTATAAGTTAGGTACCACCTCGGCATTTGCCATGTGTGAATGAAGAAAATCCAGGAAAACCTCATTCAGGATGGCTGGTCTGAAAAAGCTTTTTACGCTTTTTCGACCAAGTGCTCCCACCGGGAATCGAACCCGGGACCGCTTACACCGAAGGCGAGAGCGTTAGCGACTGCGCTACGTGGGACCACTATTGAGAGAAGTGAGTGCGAGCCCGAGTGAGCGCGAGTCCACTTCAGAGTAGTGAGCGCGAGCCCAGTTAAAATTAGCGAGCGCGAGCTCAGTTGGGAGAAGTGAGCGCGAGCACGAGTGAACGCGAGCTCAGTTGAGAGAAGTGAGCGGGAGCCCGAGCTAGCCCAGCGCAAAATGGCCATCTATGACACAAATACTCCTTTACGCACATACACTACTTCGAAATATGCCATTAATGCAGGATGTTGCTAATGTCAGACCACTTCATGTTTATATTTGACCCTCCATCCAGTGCGACTCTTTAATTTTATGCAGATCATGAGAATTGAAAAACGTAGATCAATAACGTTTGTTACGCATACTACCATGTTGCCTTGATTATTTGTACAATTTAAGTATATAATAATTAAAGAGCGAACAAAGAACCCTTTTGTAGTTGTTGCAATTTTCTAACCAGAAAATTCCACAAGGACACTTTTGCAGAAGGTTGTTTGAATTCAAAATTTCCCTTTTTAATGTACCACCTCCTTCCATTATTTTTGTTGTCATGACTAAAACGTTTTGACCTTAGAAACAGAGAAAACTAATTTTGTTAGTGAGAAACGAAAGTCGCTGAGTATACGGAAGTTTGTTTTTTTTTTTAATCAAAAGAAGATTTGGTCAGAACATTTTAGCGAAGGATTAGTCATTAATTATATGCCTTCCTGTAATTAATTTAATGAACTGTTGGTTCGCGGAACGTAGTTAATATGTTCTATGTGTGAACATTTCCTGTGTTTGTGAAGATGTTGCGACTTCGAGGTTTTTTGCTTTCTTTAAACTACGTTATTCTTTTGACGAATACATTAATTTGATTTGATGTAGTTACTTAAACTGAATATTTTACCCTCAAGTTAATTCATACACTCATTTTCCTACAGTCGAATTCAAAAGCGGCAAACGTGTTAAAATTTCGGCTACTATCAAACATATTTAAAATAAACTTTACAATAATTTATACAGTTTGTTTCAGTAACTACAGTACATGATATTGTATGTACACAGCGTAATATAATGTGTTTTTAGATACCGCTACTGACAGCTAACTCATAAAAATTGTAGTTCCGACGTATGTGAGTGATTAACACTAGTGCTTTCTGGAAATGTGGTCCGCCCAGCCCAATGAAGGCACGAATCGTCTAAATTCCAGGTTAAGAGTAGGTTAACAACAGGTTCATGTCTCATGTAGTTGCTTGATTTGCTATTTAATATCTTTTCAGCTTAAAGACTATGTGAGACGTGAAGTTACAGTTTAACGCGGGGGTCCGAATCACATAAATTTGTAACAGGAATCAAACCCAGGTGTTTCGCACGAAGGCGCGTGTTTTTACCGTATACGTATGACAGAGCTCATGTTTCATATAGTTTCGATGCTAAAAACGAACATCTGAACTCAACTAATAAGCATTTTATAGTTACGTCAATTTTGTCGAAGGATTGATCCGTTTTCAAGTTTATAACTTCAAAAAAAAAAAAAAAAAAAAATTTCTGTGCCAAAAAAAACATCATTTAATAATAATAATAATAATAATAATAATAATAATAATAATAATAATAATAAACAGAATGTGTAAAATTCACATTGAAAAATACAACGTATTAAAGATTTTTTTTTTTTTAATTTCTATACACCAAATTACATCTATTGAAATAACTAGATTCTGGATATCATTCTGCCCTATTGAAATAGCAATTCACAATGTTAATATTCCTGCAAGAAAGATGAACGTCAAAGACAGTTTTCCGTTTCTTGAAATATTAATTTTTGCAAATGTTCCGTATTTTGTTTGGAGGGTGTTCACTTTACTTTGGAACATATGGGTCATTCTTCAAGCGGTGCTCACACTTACTTAATTTGATACTATCTAACCTCATTGAGTTCACGCTTGGTAAGGATTTGGGTTCATTATCCTCAATGTGGCTGGTACTTGTTCAGAGTTGGTGTCTGAGTCGCTATTTACTCATGGGCTTGCGCTTAGACGGACTAACACTCAATTCTTCAACTGGAGGCCGATTTAGCCCGGAAGTTGGGCTCGCGAGTTCGGACATTTTTGCTTTGCGAATACTCTAACTTCTTTCCCTCAATGGACGAGTCTGCATGAAATACTAATCGAAACCCACTCGGTCCTTCTTTTGAGGGAGCCACTGCACATCATCTCTATCATGTAGTTAATATACATTTGGTTACAGATATATTTTGTTGAACATGACTCAAATTGTAGCCCCCAATAGCGTAACTAATGATTCATGCCCCTCCCACGAAAACGTGAAAAGCACCGCTCTTTTCACCTTTAAGAAGACATGTAAAGTTATATAGCAAAAGCAAACATCCAGTCACTCACTACTTGCTCACATTACACAAAAAAATGCACATTATTACCAAGGAAGAAAGTAAAATTTAATTAACTTTCAGCTGAAAATAAATGTAAATAAAACAAGTAGCAGAGTCACGTGAGGAAATTTTGTTTATATGGCGTAATATTTCTGAATTATTACTGAAACCGAAAGTTGTATATTTATACCACTTTCAGTTTTAGTGGAGAAGTTAAAGAGGTTAGAGTGGAAATGGAATATATTTTCGAAACGTTTAATTCATTGTAGGAAACTACTATTACTGTCTATTACCGTTTTTACCTATAGCGATCACCGTTAAAATTGGAAGTGGTTGATTTATACTACTTTCGGTTTTAATAGAGATGTTATAGTGGAAATTATCACTATTTATCACTATAGTGGCTTAATTGATCACAGAAAACCGCTTCTTTCTATATTTCTTTGTTACCGTTTTCACTCTATAACGATCAACGTTAAAACTACAAGCAGTTGATTTTTTTTACCACTTCCGGTTAGAACAGGGGGTGAAGAGAGAAGATAGTACTTATTTTTAGAACGCTAAACCGATTCCATAAAAGTGCTTCTCGCTATCTTCTATCGTTTTTGTTCTATAGGTCAATATTGAAACCATAAATAGTAGTAAATATTTACCACTTCTGATTTCAGTAGAGACTTAAGGATGGAAATGAAATGTATTCTTCTGACGCTTAATCGATTTATGGAAACCGCTTCTTTCTATTACTTCTTTATCTTATATTAGTCACCACTGAGACCTTAAGTGGTTAATTTTCTGCCACTTCCGGTTTTAATAAAGAGATTACAGTGGAAATCGAAAATTTTCTTAGAATGCTTAATCGATTTCAGAAGACAGAACCTCACGGTTTCACCTCCATAATGATCAAAGCTAAAACCGGAATTGATTGGTTTCTCCCATTTCTAGTTTGAATAAAGGGTTGAGTAAGAGGCTAAAAGGATTTTTTTTTTTAAAAACTGCTTCTCGCTATCTATTATCGCTTATGCTCTATGTAGATTAATATTGCAGCCGGAAGTTGCAGGTGTGTTTCTACCAGTTTAGTCTTAGTAGAGAGTTAAGGATGAAGATTTATTTTTTTCTTGGAACACTTAATTGGTTACTAAAAACAGATTTTCTCTATATATATATATTGCTGTGCTTTTTTCTGTGATCAGCCTTAATACCGAAAATTGTTAATTTCTACCACTTCCAGTTTGAACACCGATTTCAATCACAAATTTTTGACTCTCCTAACTTTTGACTCTCTACACCCAGACCAAACTTGGTGATAATTGATAGGTAGTTCTTGAGATCTTTTGTTTCCTGGACTGAATGACGGACGGACAAGGTAAATAATAGAAAGGAGTTTTTGGTAAACCAAACTTCTGCATGAATGTAACCTTGTTTCATGGCTAACCCATCCTAGACCACTGTACGACTTGGATTATCTTCGGTACATGAATGAACCTTGACGTATCTTTGGGTTTTCAGGGGGGAGGAGGGTTGAAGAGGTGTCACGTTAAAATAATAGGAAATAATCACTGTTAATGTCCAATCCATAGTTTTCGGGGTCGCAGAGATGAATAGTGACAATCCAGATGCCGTTGAACTCAAAATTCTTCTCCCATGCGCATCTTAAAGAAGAAAGGGGTTCAAATAAACCATAAATCCATAAATGTATTCCATAAATCCATTCTTACCATACATTTTAGCTAGTTGCTGAATATTGTCAATTTTTTTATTGTTTGTTTATATTTTCAGTCTCTATACTGAGTGTTCGCTAGCTTTTTAAACACTAACTTGAATACATTAGAAGACTACAGAACAATAATGTGGAAAAAGTGTCAAATAATGTGAAACCTGAAAAGTGGGTTTTAACATCGTAACATCATAAAGTTAATCTTCCAAACTAAAATGAGCTCCCCTTTGCACGCACTGCATTGCAGGTGCACCGCATTGCGGGCCTGCTAATTACGCCACTGGAGATCCATCACATTACCATTTTCTCTTAAGCAAACTTCGCTATATAAACTATGCACCTAGGCCCAATAAAGGGAACTTGTTTTTTACTCTCGTATAGGCAATTATGCCAATGTAATCTACCGTTGAGGAGATCTAGAAAACGTTAAATATTTGTCGCTTTAGTAAATATTTACCTGACCTATCTTATATATCAGTACCCTGAAACCTCTTTCAAGTACATTATAATGTTAACATTTAAGCACTATCTATAGATAATAACGCTTTTGAACTATTTACTGGTATTCAGAAGTAAATATTGACTTTATACTTTTAGATTATAGTGTAGAGATTAGATTTCGATTGTGCAGACTCCTAGAAGGAGGTGTTACTAACGAATAATATTTTTTTTTATTGTTTTCTATATTGATTAAGAGAGAATTGCACATTTTGTGGTTTCCTGTGTGTCTATACATTTTAGCGACGACCTACTTTTTGTTTCTGCTTTTTTCTTTGCTTTTATACTTTGACTAGTGTGTGTGTCTGTAGTGTCCCTGTTTTCCTTTAGTTCCAGTTTATTTTTCTGTTTCCTATTTCCTAAATTTTCTGTGAAATTCTATTTCAATTATTCACGCACGAAAAGAAGAAAGAAAAACTACTTCAACTATTTTTCTTTTTTTCTTTGCTACTGTCATTTATTTCTTTTTTTTTCCCTCAAAGCGATAAAAAGTATTGATTAGTAAGTAGTAGGTATTCTGTGACCCAAATAATTCTTGAAGCCAGCCCAAAGATCTCTCGATCGACTCTTGAAGGGAAGAAAAACAGAAATAACTAAAAGGAAACTCCAGCAGTCAGTCAGTCAGTATCAGTCTACTTAAGACAATAATTTCTACTTTTTTTTCTCTCTCATTTCTCTTCTCCCCATTTCGTTTTAAAAGAACTGATATCGCTTTTCCACAGTTTCCGGAGAATTCAAATGCTTTTCGTCTTATAGAAGATGTATAGTCCTTGTAAGATAAATGGCGCACTTGAGGCTAACACCAGACGTCTCTTCTCTTTCCAGCATTTTGCTATTGATTCTATATTTTCGCAGTGTTTCCAACACTCCAACTTAATAAAAACCAATTTCAACTAAAAAATATATACCTGCAATAGTCTTTTATCCTTACCTTAAATTAACTCTGGTATATATTGAAACTAGAGCAGTTTAAGTTATTTAATCTCATATTTTAATATTCACGTTAGGTAATAATTCTAGTAAGTGTAACTACTCAAATAATTCTTTGAATAAACAATAATCGTTTGAATTATTATCACAATGATTCTTCGAATAATAATTCCAATAACGAATGACTGGTCAAATAATTATTTCAATCATGAATGATTGGTCGAATAATTATTCCAATTATGAATGACTGGTCGAATAATTATTCCAATAATGAATGACTGGTCGAATAATTATCCCATTAACGAATAATTATCCCATTAACGAATAATTATCCCATTAACGAATAATTATTTCTATATTAAATGACTATCCGAATAATTATTCCAATACGAAACGAATGACTGTTCAAATAATTGATCCAATAAGCAATGATTACTCAAATAATTATTGCAATAAGAAATGAGTATTCGAAAAATTCTTCGAATAACGAATAACTATTCGAATAATTATTTCAATAATCAATAATTGTTAGAATAATTATTTCAACAACCGATAATTGTTCGAATAATTACATCAATAGCGAACAACTGTTCGAATAATTATTTCAATAATCCACAATTGTTCGAATATTTATTTCAATAATTAATAATTGTTCAAATAATTATTTCAATAACCAACAATTGTTCGAATAATTATTCCAATAATCACTGACTGTTCGAATAACTATTACAATAACTAATGACCAGTCGTATAATTATTCCAACAACCAATAATTATTCAAATAATTATTTCAATAACGAATGGTCGTTCGAATAATAATTATTATGTTAAGCAACGAACAGTTCGAATACTTAAGCGAATAATCGAATTATATGTTCATATAATTACTTGATAAAGTAATAACTTGTACAATTATTCGGATATCGAGCGTTCGAAATTATGTATTCGAAACTTGAGACGGAACTGTTTGCATTGTATATAACAAACAGGGGATAGAAAAATCGCTATTTTATTGTTCATTATTTTCTTTTATGGAAATGATTTTTCTAGAAAATTAACAAATACAGTGTTAAATAATCATTGCAGTATTAGATTAAAATATATTTATATAAGTCTTTTAAACTAATATAAATAGAATAACTATGAAACTGGACAATTGCTAGCAATGAAATTTTACAGTAAAGCCAAATAACTGGAGCTCGAACATCATTTGGCCGATTATTTTCAAGTATTATAGTAAATGGGCAGGGAAATAATTCACTTTTGGTTGTGCAATTTTCGCACATGTAGAGCTGAGTGTTCTTACGTTGTATTGTATTCACACTAATCAATGTGTCGCTTGTCTGTGTGACTATAAACTAGGAATGAGCAACGAAAGAAGAGTTTAGGTTCTTTCGTCTCGAAAGTGTTCCTTGAAAGTGTGATGTCTCGAGTCGAAAAATATCTAGGGCCTACGTTTCTGTTGGAAGAATTCTGTCTTGTCACGGAAGTTCTGTTTCCTCTTGTCTCATTCACAAGCTTCTTCTTTAACTATCGTCAAGCTGTCTTCAATTCCTCTCCTCCAACCATCTTTCTTGGACATTTTTTTCATCCACAGTGCTTCTTCATTTTGTCGCACCATTTATCTTAAGACATAGATCACTTGTCTCTTGGTATCCAGTCAAGAATCGTTTTTTAGCACCTATCTCATTCTTTTTCTTTTCTGATATTGTTAGCCTATTTGAATTGTCAGTTTTAAGAAGGGAATGAAAACCCCAAAAATGGCAACATTACTTTTTGTACTCTACATTATTTTCAAACTTCGATCTACACGTAAGTGGTATAGTGTATAGCTCTCAAGTTCCAGTACAGATATGGTGGATCGATTTCATAACATTTTGATTTCTGGACTTACCCCCTTCGTAAACCTGACGATTCATTTCTCATCAGTGCTTTCGTTTTAATTGATTCATATAATCCTCTCCAACGTCAGCGGATAGTTCTATAATTCGGGTTTTGTGGCCTGCAGACAGTGAATTATTTTCTTAGTGTTCACGCTCTTTTCCGTGTATTAAAACAGGTGGAATACATTGATTGGAAATTTTCCACTTCATACACACCATAATTTTATTTCATATTTGCTTAGTTATTGTAGAGGATTGTAGCTAACAAGTTTTCGAACTACATGTTTCGTAATGTATCTCCATGCATGAAACTTCGAAAACAATCTCTTATTGGTAACAATTGTGATAATCCAACTAAAGTTTCATTTTCATATGAGTATTTCTTCAAAATCGATATTTATATGCCATCTTTGATCATCATTCATAATTTTCATCAATTTTAAGGTAAAATTGCTATATTACCACACGATTTACTTACAACAAAACGTTGGAACCTAGGTCTTTCCCTGAAAATATAATCTCAATTTAGGTTAAGAAAGGAAGATTACCGGTACTTCTTGTCCAATTACGATTCTTCTTTATTTTTTTTCTACCTCTATTGAGATATTAGACCCTATACCTTTAGGTGCAGACCTAGGTCAAATTCAACAAAATCATTAAGTTTTGTTATAAATACTTCTTTATTATAAAAAAATAGTGCATGAATTGCTGATTCTCTGCTTTAACCACTCAAACCATAAGTTCTTCAGTATTTACTAGACATTATATTAAAATCTCTCGGCTCCACTTATTGTGTCCTCTGACCCTGTCTACTCTTTAGTATGTCTGTGATATATATATAATTTTGACTCGACTGTATTCTTCACAGATTTAAATGGAACTTCTTCATTATTATTGTTAGTCACAATAATAATAATAATAATAATAATAATAATAATAATAATAATAATAATAATAATAATAATAATAATAATAATAATAATAATAATAATAATAATAA
Organism: Thermobia domestica; assembly: GCF_964235325.1. Classification (NCBI taxonomy): domain Eukaryota; kingdom Metazoa; phylum Arthropoda; class Insecta; order Zygentoma; family Lepismatidae; genus Thermobia; species Thermobia domestica. The sequence goes on from NC_137464.1 coordinate 73,719,445, forward strand.
TAATTATTATTATTATTATTATTATTATTATTATTATTATTATTATTATTATTATTATTATTATTATTATTATTATTATTATTATTAGCTCCCTCGTGGCTATGTGGATAGTGTATGCATCTTTGGCACGGAGAACCCAGGTTGGATTCCCGGCAGGAGTTCATGTGGTTCAGATCCCATGTTAAACTATAGGTCCATATTTCCATATAGCCTTGCTACTGAAAGGGACACTAAACTGAAATCAAATAAAAATTATTATTATTATTATTACTAGTTAGCAGATCCTGTGGTTCTCAGGGTAGATAGATTGAGCTTGCTACACTTTCTTTTGAGATTCAATCATTCCGTTTCTTAAACTTGCAATTTGCAGATTGTTTGAATGTTTCTTTGTACTCAATGAAAACGAGATTAGACTAACTCGTTCCGTGAAGATGAAAAAGGAAGCAAAGAGTCAGGTAGACTTTTTAAATCTACACTCCCAGTTCATTCCTGCTTCTCTATAGTTCCCATCGCTTTCAGCAGCTTGACGTCATAATGCAGATGTTCTGTTTTTCAAAGCCGCAGCCATATTCATAATGAATTCAGAGAAAGCTGACACATATCAACTGTGTGGATGAAACGTAAAAAGCTCAAGTGATGACAAACAAGCCCTCAAAACCTTTGCATTCTAAGTTCAAGAGTGTTTATTTGAAATGTGTAGTTTATCTTCTGAAGAGGAAAGAAGGACAGTCTTGAATTGATTCGATAACGAAAGGGGAAACTTACAACAACAATCTCATCAATTATTTCTTCTTCACTTACTTAGTTGTGCTTAATTACAAACTTCTGCTAATGAGTTACTCATTAACTCCACCCTCATTACTTCATGCATTTGCAATGGTTACAAATATATATATATTCACAATAATTCATGCCACAAGGGTTTAAGTTGCATAAGCATTTTTTTTAAATACCAGAACACTTCCGCTGACATGGACGACCGGTAGACGCTGTTATGTTGATAATCTCAAGATCACCCCATCTCTCGCTGATTTGAATTCCGCTCAGGGTATCGGTGTGTGTTACGTGTTGCACTTTTCCTATTCATTTCTCAACGCCTTCTTTACCTGAAAGGGTAGAAGTGAGGCATGTAAAACTAAAAAAAAAAAAAAAAAAAAAAAAAAAACTAAAAAAAAATACAGTACGTTCATCAAAAAACATAACGAATACAACAACAATAATAATAATAATAATAATAATAATAATAATAATAATAATAATAATAATAATAATAATAATAATAATAATAATAATAATAACCGTATTTGTACATTTTGCTAACAAAAATTGACAGGGGCCGCGGTGGCTCAGTGGTAGAGCGTTCATTTCTAATGCGTGGGGTTCCGAGTTCAATCCCAGCTCGTGTCATGTGAGCTTCTTTGTAGTGGACAAACAAACTCCGGGTGCGTAGGTTTTCTCGACGCTCTCCCGTTTCCTCCTACTTCCTTCATTTCACCATTTCATTAATTTATCATCACTGTCTCCTTTAGCTCACACGGCATAATCGTAAGACGTAAAACTCAAAGATTCTATTTTAAAAAAACTGACAACTCACTTCTGTCTTTTTTTTTTAAAAAAAAGAAAATAACTACTTTTATCAATAGATGGTATTAAACCAACCGAATGTGAATTTCCTTTCTCTATTTGAATTTTTTGTATCACAATATTAAAATTCCCAACCTACAGTTCACCTTTAAAAGAAAGTCAGTGGAGAGTTTTTAGTTAAACAAGAGTGTACAAAATATACAAAATAAAAAAAAAAGTAAGCAAACGTTATTTAAGTTTTAAAAAGAAGTATTATTCAAACAACATAAGTGAATTTGCTGACATGATGGTTGCTGTGAATTAATAGTTCACTAATATCCATTTCCAATAGCAATTTTTGGTTGATTGCAGGGAGCAGTAACAAAAGCAAGTAGCAGTGTCATACAGTACACAACAGTGACTGATCTAGAAGGTAAAATCTGGAGGGCAGCCAGAACTCAGACTATGCTAGGTATATCTTGAGTTTAGTTTAAACTTTCAAAATTATATAAATATTATCTTAGATTATTTTTATCACTTAAAAAACTATGGAAACCTAGGCTCCTCCCCGGTCCCGGGCTAGATCCACCACTGGTACACAAGGTAAAAATTGAAGTTTGGATGTTTGCACCCTTCAATTAAATTAAAACTTCTCGTTACCTGGGCTGGGTTAGGGCAACTTCCACTAATGCAGTTGCCTGGATCCAGGTCGGGGTCGTATGAGGGAACATGTGTCTTTTCGGGATCACTTCAGAATTGATCCTCAAGTAATAACCTTCGAATATGAACCCCCTTTTAATAACTATACCAGTTTCTTTACCATATTTAATAATTATCCAGTAATCTTTTATCCCTAGTTTCTCCCTTTCTTCTTTCTCTTTTTCTAGTTTCTCATACCTTCTCTTCTTTCTCACTCTTTCTTTCCTCTTTCTAATAAAACTGAAGAAGGGTCGTGACTGGGAGTTGTCGCTATTGACACGGTCATAAAATATTTTTTCTTCGAATGTTCGATATGAATTAGTTAATTCTAAAACATACACAAAGCATTTACAAAATTCATTAATTTATTTTGATGTCATATTTTGACTAAATTATTAAATTACAAGATTACAATTGAAGCTAGCGATTTCTCCATTGACGACTATTGTCTTCAACTACACTGTGTACAGTCATCATACTATTGTCATAATGAAAAGATTGATGAGGGTATTAGTATCAGTTTAATTTTAAAAAGTGGCGCGGCGTGGTTATTGTGCCGCATCCTTTTTTAAGGATCAAAATTATTTTAGCGATTTTCTCAAAAAGTACGCATCAGGATTTAAACTTATCTATATAATTTTGTTCAGATCAATTAGATTTATCAATTGGTGTATAAGGTCTCAACTTTGGATATTTCTTCCCCGTTCAACACTAGTACTATTATAAAATTGAATATTTTGAATCAGATAATAGCTCCAAATTTTAATTTCGAAGTATATAATTGGCTGTATCGTCGTGTATTTACATAATAATATCCAACATGTAATTTCATCCATCTTCACTTTGGAACTATTACTTAAATAATTAATGTTTTTCTGACCAAAGTATACACTTATTTATTAAAATTTAAAAAAAAATCGGAACTGTTTCAATAACTTAACTTTATCTTCATCAAACGTTAATTACTGATGAAGATAACGTTAAGTTATTGAAACTGTTACGACTTATTTTAATGTTAATAAATAAGTATATACTTTGGTCAGAAAAGTAATACTTATTTAAATAATATCTAAGGATATAATGACACTTCATGGAAATATATATGGCGTGTATACCCTCTTGATATTTTATAGTCCATCGTACCCATTTTTAATTTACGAAAGAACGAACTTATATGGAGCTGGGTATACGCTGTATTTTGGAAGACGGTCGAATATATACGTACCAAAAATTCTATCTTGAGTTTAGTTTAAACTTTCAAAATTATATAAGTATTATCTTAGGTTATTTTTATCACTTAAAAAACTATGGAAACCTAGCTGCTCCCGGTCCCGGGCTAGATCCACCACTGGTACACAAGGTAAAAATTGAAGTTTGGATGTTTGCACCCTTCACCCTTCAATTAAATTAAAACTTCTCGTTACCTGGGCTGGGTTAGGGCAACTTCCACTTGTGCAGTTGCCTGGATCCAGGTCGGGGTCGTATGAGGGAACATGTGTCTTTTCGGGATCACTTCAGAATTGATCCTCAAGTAATAACCTTCGAATATGAATCACCTTTTAATAACTATACCAGTTTCTTTACCATATTTACATAATTATCCAGTAATCTTTTATCCCTAGTTTCTCCCTTTCTCCTTTCTCTTTTTCTAGTTTCTCATACCTTCTTCTCTTCTTTCTCACTCTTTCTTTCCTCTTTCTAATAAAACTGAAGAGGGGTCGTGACTGGGAGTTGTCGCTATTGACACGGTCATAAAATATTTTTTCTTCGAATGTTCGATATGAATTAGTTAATTCTAAAACATACACAAAGCATTTACAAAATTCATTAATTTATTTTGATGTCATATTTTGACTAAATCATTAAATTACAAGATTACAATTGAAGCTAGCGATTTCTCCATTGACGACTATTGTCTTCAACTACACTGTGTACAGTCATCATACTATTGTCATAATTAAAATTTTGATGAGAGTATTAGTATCAGTTTCATTTTAATAAGTGTCGCGGATTGGTTATCGTTCGGCAGCCTTTTTTAAGGATCAAAATTATTTTAGCGATTTTCTCAAAAAGTACGCATCAGGATTTAAACTCATCTATATAATTTTGTTCAGATCAATAAGATTTATCAATTGGTGTACAGGTCTCAACTTTGGATATTTCTCCCCCGTTCAACGCTGGTAATATTGTAAAATTGAATGTTTTTGAATCAGATAATAGCTCAAAATTTTAATTTCGAAGTATATAAATGGTCATGTATTTACATAATAATATCCAACATGTAATTTCATCCATCTTCACTTTGGAACTATTACTTAAATAATTAATGTTTTTCTGACCAAAGTATACACTTATTTATTAAAATTTAAAAAAGTCGTAACAGTTTCAATAATTTAACTTTATCTTCATCAGACGTTAATTACTGATGAAGATAACATTAAGTTATTGAAACTGTTACGACTTATTTTAATGTTAGTAAATAAGTATATACTTTGGTCAGAAAAGTAATACTTATTTAAATAATGTCTAAGGATATACTGAGACATTCATGGAAATATATATGGCGTATATACCTTTTTGATATTTTATAGTCCATCGTACTCATTTTTAAGTTACGAAAGAACGAACGTATATGGAGCTGGGTAGCTATACGCTGTATTTTGGAAGACGACCGAATATATATGTACCAAAAATTCTATCATTGCATTATTGGTAGTATCATAGAACTACTGCTTTTCCCACGCGGAACAGTTGTTGAAAAAACTTATTTATTTGAAAAATTATTTTTATTATTATTATTATTACTGTAATTGCTCGGAATAAAATAAAATGTATTTTAACTCGATGTGAAGCAGACAGGTATTAAACATAATTTATGACCATCAAATATTCTGAAATATACATGACACACTCAAGATTAACGATCTGTGAACATAGTGCTCCTAGTAATTCACAATCAAACAAAAAGTTGGTAAATCAAGCATTTTTTTTCTTTTCAACGACCTTCGCATGTCTTCAAAACGTTCTTATTATAAAGCCAAGCATTGCTGTAACTGCAATCATCACCTGCTGTTTCCGTAGGTAATGTACTACCAGTATTCACTACTGTTGCTATATTACCATTACGTCACATAAATCCAAGAACTGAATATAAAGTCATTAATTATGCTCCCCCCTCTCTCTTTCTTCTCCACATGCACACACACATACACACACTCACACTATCTGTCTTGCACTGTCGTCTGCGGGAATTATTGCATAACCACAGCACTTACGTAATTCACGCCACAAGATAACAGATTTTCCTTTTAACACTTAATTCATCACTGGTTCTTTGATGCTTCGTCACTCTTCCGTTGATAGTGTTTGTTGTAGTCTTCTTCAATGAGGAAAACACATACGGGAAAATACCCGCTCTAATACTTACTAACAAAAACTAATTCACTTCTTTTATGGGAATTTCTTGTAGTATCCAAAATAAGCACTTTGTTATAATTAAGTGATCAGTATGTAGGCCCTATGCAGCGATGTCATTCAGGTCGGTTCGTGTGAACCGGTTATAAAAATTTCTCAGATTGCAGGAACTGGTTGTTAAAATTTCTCGGGTTTCAGGAACCGGTTTTTAAAATTTCTCGGGTTCCGGAAATCGGTTATTGCGTTTTTTCTCCACCTCTAGATTCAGTAGTTACGAAATAAATAAATTACAATTCTCTAGTACTATTGCTGAGTATCTAGTGTCTATTTCTGTCTTCATTTTAGCTTTCAAAGAGACAATTAAGACATGCTACAGTATTACATGACAGTTTAATTTCGTAAAGAATTTCATCAACGAGAGTTTGTTTCTGTGACATGTGTTTAGTTTCCCGTCAGAAACGCAAATATGTGTTCCACTGACGCAAACTGATCAAACGTCAAGTATTCTAAGTGAGTTTTGCCAATAAAGTGTTAATATAAGCATGCTGTATGACTTATTTCATGATTTCATTGTACTGCTACTAGTATCGTTGAAATAAATAAAGAAATAAATAACACAGATATATAGTAATATAATCATATAATAATAATATCAATACTAAGTTAACTTATTATGCTAGCCATAGAATCGGCTGTTAAATTATCTGAATGACCCCCCTACCATGTGTTTTAGGTGCTCCTGGTCCCAAATATGATTCCCGGTGGGAGCACAAATCTTTCGGAATCGATCCAGTATTGTAAGGTAATGGAGAAACTAAATAATTTTAAAGATAGCGGATTGCGGTCAAGAAAGCCAGAAATAATAGTACTAGGTTTCTATGTTCTGACCGCTCACTACCAGTTGAACGTAATGCCTACGAAGTTTAATAACTTAAGCTAAGAAGGCTTTTGAGATTTCCCATTTTATATATATATATATATATATATATATATATATATATATATATATATATATATATATATATATATATATATAAATGTTCGGTAGTAAGGTACATTGACTTGTTTATTTCATTTTGTTTTATTTATTTACTTATTTGTTTAGAGTACAATATCTCTTTTTTAGTTAAAACGAAGTACGAGGCTAACTCCACATTCCAATTGGGATTCAAACCGAATACACACCAAACCTCCTTAACTTAGTTATTAAACTTCCTAGGCAGTCAGACGGCATTACGTTCAACTAGTAGTGAGCGGTCAGAACATAGAAATCTAGTACTATTATATCTGGTTTTTTTTTTTTTTTTTTTTTTTTTTTTTTTTTTTTACCGCAATCCGCTACCTTTTAAATTATTTAGTTTCTCCATTATCTTACAATACTGGATCGATTCCGAAAGATTTGTGCTCCCACCGGGAATCATATTTGGGACCAGGAGCACCTAAAACACATGGTAGGGGTGTCATTCAGATAATTTAACAGCCGGTTCTATGGCTAGCATAATAAGTTAACTTAGTATTAATATTATTACTATATGATCATATTATCTGTGTTATTTATTTCTTTATTCATTCCAACGATACTAGTAGCAGTAACATGAAATCATGAAATAAGTCATACAGCATGCTTATATTAACACTTTATTGGCAAAACTCACTTAGAATACTTGACGTTTGATCAGTCCTTATTTCAGCTTACCTCAAAGGTGCTCTTACCTAAACTATACATTTTCCTCGCCTAAGCTAATCAAATCTACCCTTAGCCGGGCATATAGCGTGCTTCTGTAGTCTAGCTCTCTAGTAGGCGAGATAATGTAGTGGGAAACGACCTGTACTGTGAGGTTTGATCTGACTTGAGGATCTTTGCATTTGCCAACTGCACTGCATTCAAAACCCATCGTGGTTCGAAGTCCACGTACCCTAGGGCTTGTCCTTCATTCGATATTTTTACAGCCGTATTAATTAAAACGTTAAGAAAAGTATTTGTAGATGGGGACACTATATTTTTATTCATTATCCTTAATATAAACTAATGACTGTGTTAGTCTAGGCTAATTACATAATAACGTCAAATTGCTATTAAAATACGATTAATAGGACAATATCTTCTTAAACAATCACGGTATGCAGGAAGAAAAACAGAAAGGAAAGTAGTATTCTGTTTAGAAGTTTCAGAAAAGAGAAAAATGAACCGAATCGGAGTAGCATTAGGCAATAATATCATTTCGGAAAAGAATAGATTTGTGTGAAATTAACTTATTGTGTCTTATCGTAAAAATGAAGGTTCAATTTATAGACTGCATAATTCCAATATTCCGTTTCGTGACGGAGTTATGGATGCAGCACTTAAGAGGCCTCGTTCCGGCGAAATTAAAATACCCCTAATTTTACAGTAATTGTGTGATATCTTCAAATAGATAAAAGATAATTGAAATGTGGAACAAGAGCGCCCTAGACAATATTATTTTGCGTGAGGTACCGTTGTCACAAGTCACCTAGTGGCTTTCCGTTTTCAGCTGTTTAGAAACGCGAAAATAAATGCCGATTTTCAAAATGGCTCGAAATCGAAAGCAGATAAGTGAGTCGTGATAACGGTATCTCATGTAAAATGATATTGTCTAGGGCGCTCTTGTTCCACATTTCGATTCTCTTTTATATATTTGAAGGCATCACATAATTACTGTAAAATTTGCGGTGTTTTAATTTCGCCGGGTTGAGGCCTCTTAATGGAAAACTCAATATGGACTCATTCAAAACCAATTACCAGTTTAGACAATCTATCACACAATAAACACTAAAATAAATAAATAAATAAATAAATAACTTATTCTTTACGTTGCTCTTCTTTATTATTATTGTTCGTGATATACCAAAAAAAATGTTATTTTTGAAATTATTTCCTATTCACATAAAACAGTAAAATGTAATAAGTAATAATAATATTTTACTGCAATGTTGAAAATGCGATCCAAATCTTACAAATTTTTACTCAATTTGTTTAGCACTTTGCGACGCAAAAACCAAAATCTTAAAAAAAGAAAAAAACAGAAAAGAAAGAAAAACAAAAGAAAAACGCTGATATCTACGAGTATATGCATTTTCAGAGAAATAGGGGGATTTAGTATCCATGTTTCTTGTCAGTATTTTCAGGAGCTGAGACTTAATAACGTCAAAATTTTAACAGATTTTCATAGATCAAATTTATGAGGATATGCTTGCTAACTTGTTTGTCAATGTCGTTTTCTCTTTAAATTGCTATTTGTTTCTAAATTTCCCTCACAATTATTTTCTCTTTAATGTCTTGATTTTCAAGGTGAATTTCATAGTTGTGTTTGAAAAAATGTGAAAATTATTATTTGTAAATGTTTTTTCTGGTTGTTCTGAACATCTTTTATTTATTTTAGTTTGTGTACAGATAACAAGGATGTTATAAAATAGAGGATCTACCTTTACAACAAAATCTTGAAGCCATACGTCACAGTTTCGTCATCCCTACTCTGCCCACTCCACCCAATAAGATCGCAATATTTTGAGCCAACATATATGGCGCATACGAAAGTAGCAAATCGGATGGACGAAAACAAAAGTAGCCAATCAGACTTGGAGATGCTCGGTTATTTTTTGGCTTCATTAATTTAATAGGTTGAAGCAAGATACATATAGGCAGATCCTTGACGGATAAGGATGATTTTATAACATCCTTGACAGATAACGTATTTTTGTTATGTCTAAAACAGCAATCATAACTTAGAAACCACTTTCGTGTGAATCTATACGAAATTTAGTGAATTTTAAAGAATACAATTATTCGTACTTGAATGTGATGAAAAACGTTGTAAAGAAATTCTTCCGACTGGTCCTGATATTGTTCTACAAAATAAATACAAGAAAATAAATATCAGAGATTTGAAAATCGTGAATAATAAGATATCTCTGTGTATGTCTTTATGAAAAAGTTAAAAATTTTGTAAATTTTTGTTATTGTTTCTTTATCCTTGTTTCTAGTATTAAAAGTCAATTTCATTTTTTTTCTCTTCCTGCCTTGTACTAATATTATATTTCTTTCAGTTTTTACTTTCGTTGTTAAATCAATATATACAATATAGATCAAGAATCGAATTCGTGCACTATAGGACAATTAAGAACATAAGAGAAAACATAACTATACTATTACTAAAAATGGTAATGTATGCTCACAATAAATGTAATGATATATGTAGATTCCGATTAAAACTCAAATTTTATGTTGATTATCGTTCTGTTTCTAGTGTTGGTAGCAAATCGTTCGCATTTGCAACGAGGACTTGTACGAAACAGAAGAGAAGATAGTCGAAAAGATGAAAATTAACTGTTTCGGGAGAAATTGGGGTTTGAGAAATGTGGCAGAAAGTGGAAGAAAACAAAAGAAAAGGAGAGAAAAAGGTTATTCTTAATGAATGGCATAAAAGTGGATAATTTCTACGTCAAGACGAAAAGGTTAGCTGAAGATCATGGTACCTGGGAGCTTCATAATTTGCAGCTAGTGGCCTCAGTAATGTCAGAACACTACTACTCTACTAATGGTAATAGTAATAATAATATAGATAGACAGACATACAGTTAGAAGCCTAAAGGTATAATGTTTGAAATGTTGTAACAATAATATTAAATTTAAAGAATGTATTTTTCTCTGTGAGCACAGCTATCTACAAATCAGAATTCGCAACGTCTTTGTATATTTGATGTGTATAAATAAACTCTGTGCTTTAAATAAATATTTTTACATAAGAAAAATGTTCTTGTGTTTTCCATTATACATGATTTCTTACTTAGGAATACCATCTCCCACCCTAAGGTCTGATGCATTTCTCACAATTCTTCTGAAATATCCTCAAGTGCGTAACGATAACTATACGGGCCCGTTTGCAAAAACAAATTTCAGGCCCTCTAAAATTACAATCTATATATAAAAAAGAGAACGTACAAATCCTTTGTCCGCTCATCACGCTAATACGGCTGAACCAATTTCTTTTATTTTTGGGGGGTTATTAGGATTTGGACCCTAGATGGTTTTTATCATATCACTTTAATTTTCAATTACCAGTGTCTTGAGATAATTGACCATTCAGGTGTCCATTACGTACAAATCCTTTGTTAGTTCATCATAGGTATAAAAATAAACGTATTTATATGCAACCCGCATGACCGTGTCACTCGGCGGGTTAACATAAATGACAGGCGTTATAATGGTTTTTATCATATCACTTGAAAGCGAAAAAGTAAAAATTATCTAAGTAACAAAGTTTATTGCGTTCGGGGGTGACCGCAGCGAAGCGGGGCGGGTTAACATAAATGACAGGCGATATAATGTTAACATTTACTGCAATCTTCTATGGTTTTTATCATATCACTTGAAAGCGAAAAAGTAAAAATTATCTAAGTAACAAAGTTTATTGCGTTCCGGGGTGACCGCAGCGAAGCGGGGTGAACGCTGCTAGTAAAACTTATAAAAATTAAATGAGTTACAATTCGTTATGGCATATTACAACATGAAATGAAATTAAATCTGTAAGTTCTGCTTCCCTCTGTTACGCCGTGTAGCATAAATGAGACAGTGATGACGAGAATGAATGAAATGGTTAGAGGAAACGGGAGAGCCCAAGAACCCCCCCACATAGTGTTTGCCATCACGAAATCAATTTGGCAAGAGCTAGAGTCGAACTAGGAAGTCCATACCCATATGTGAATGCTTTACTACAGAACAACCACTCCTGCAACCCAACTCTACTTTGGAAGCGAGATAATATGGTGAGGAAGGGCAGGTACTGTGAGGGTTGAAGATCTGAGCACCAGCAGAGTGCGAAATTCTGGGAGGAATGATGGATTCCTCAACTTAATATTTTTTGAATTAAAATTTCCCCTAACTAATATGTTACTGGGAGATTAATAAAATAAAACTATTATCAGAAGTTTGGAAACTAATTACAGTAATTCACTTGTATTTCATACGTACATAATTAGCTGGTGAACTAGTCGTATGGAAGGACACAGAAAACAACTAAAATTAATTATGGTGTGTCAGTTTTGTAAACAAAAGAGAAGCCTATTATACTGCACTGCTTTCTACAACATATGTTAGCGATATCCCAAATTCTACATAGTTCATTTGACTCTTCGAATACATGAAGTCTTTATGTCGAAGCATTCCAGTTAGAAGATCTTTGTTTAACACTGCTTTTTCTCTCTCACCTCGATTTCATACTTTGTACCAACATGCATCGGGATTGAACCTATGGTCGTGGTTCGGAACAGTGTTTCTTCCACGCATACTTTTGGAGAAGAGGCAGGTATTGCCCCTGGAGTTGACCAACCTCTTTCCCGGATTAATGAAATTGCTGTTGATAATATACTAAAATAGTGTTTCAATGCAGCCCCCTTTCATTTTGGTTTCCTCTTCCCTCGGGACAAAATTTTCTGAAAGGAAAAGTCTGGTTCTAGTCGCCGTTAATAATAATTCCCTTCCATCATGACCTCGTTATTGTATAAGGATAAAAGCCAATATATTTTTTTAAAGGAAGTCTGTTTTTAGGTATGTGCATTTAAAGTACTTCATTGCCAGTGTTGGGAAGTAACGTAACGCAAGTAACGCGTTACTTGTAACGCGTTACTTTTAAGTAACGTTTCCTAGTAACGCGTTACATTTTTTCCGAAGTAACTGCAACGGTAACGCGTTACAAATTTTTAAGTAACGTACCTAGTTTGCGTTACTTTTTTCGCGTTACATTTCGGATGAGTAACTACAATATATGTATTTTTTCGGAAACAAATGTTTCTTTCCTGTAAGTGAATTTCTCAGAATGAAACAATCGAGCATGAATTATGTATGTCAGTGACCGACAGTCACAGACACATTGAGGAAACAGATAAGTTCGTAGTGCCACTGCTGTTTTTTGAAGATGAGGACAGCCTTAGGAAAATCACGTGTACTGATTGCAAGCACCTGGAAGATTTTGTCGTAGATTTTGACAGCTTCAAATTAATACATTCAGTGAGTGAAGTAGGAGTGCAATGATACCGGTAGTTTATTTTACTTTGATTGGTGTTGTTTTTATAAAGATGGAGAACGAAAATATTTTGCCGTTCGAACATTTGAAAGAATACTTTTTTCTTAAGAACTGAGGATGATGGTGGACAGAATTTAAAAGTAAAGTGTCTGAAGTGCCCCGCCTCTGAGTGCGGAAAATATTTATCAACAACTAGGGTGCCATAATTAACGATTTACAGTAAGGAGTTAATATGAATAAACTGTGTTCTGATGAGCAGGCCTACTTTATTACTAGAAAATAGTTTGCTGATGGTATGTAATATTGGAGTTCTTTCAGATCAGTTTTCTTATCCTAGAGTCCCGTTGATTATAGAGTAGTGTAATGTTTCTCTATATTCTGTATTTTTAATTTTACATAACAACATTGTTAATATTATATAATTAGTTTAGCAGAATAATAATAAGCAACCATTTTTTCTAACGCTTAGGGATAAGCACGAATCAAGCTAAAACTCGACTCGACTCGAATTCAAGTCGAGTTTCGAGTCAAGTCAAGGGTAATATGCTCGAGTCGAGTTCCGAGCCGATTCAGTTTTTCGTGCCGAGTTTTTACTCCAGTCGAGTTTGATAAATAACTTGTTCGTTTTAAGTCGTCTTGAAATCATGGCCTGATTAAACTGGAAAACGAAAACCATGAGAAATGTAAGCTAAACAGTAATATGGAATAATTCTAGTATTGCTCACGAGAGGATACACTGCTCACATCTCGTCTCGTCTCGTTAGCGAGATCACAAGATATTTTTTATAACAAGTTCAGTTCGGCTCGGCTCAACTGAGAAGATGGCTCGAGCCGCCTCACTTGGGGTGAACTATCGGCTTGAGCTGGCTTGGTAGGGATGACCCATTTGCTCGGTTCGGCTCAACTGAGCCGAGGGCTCTAGCCGAGTCGGTTGGGTGAGCTGTTGGCTCGGCTCACTTCTCGGTTCGGGTCGATAGTGAATGAGCTGTGAGCCGAGCTGCTCAAGTCATTGACAATTCTAAACCCAGGCCGGCAGTTTTGGAGATAATTGGCCAGTACCCTATAACTTTTAACAGTGTTTGGCTCGAGCCCGAATACTCAACCTAGACCCTCAACCCAAATTCAGAAGCTCGTGAACAATGTCCTTGACTCCTAGACTTCACGACTACAGAGGTTGGCAATCAACTAGTTTTTTAGTATTCAGATACAAACCGCCTATCTTTCATTTTTATATACAGTGTTATAATAATAATAATAATAATAATAATAATAATAATAATAATAATAATAATAATAATAATAATAATAATAATAATAATAATAATAATAATAATAATAATAATAGCGGTAGTGTACGGAAAATTGAAATCATAATTTTTTCACATTTTTAAAGTTTCGGACCTAAAAGTAACGCGTTAGTAACGCGTTTTACTTTTTTGGGGGCAAGTAACGCGTTACATGTTAAGATAAAGTAAAGTAACTTATAACGCGTTACATTTTTACAAGTAACTTACCCAACACTGTTCATTGCTTACTTTAGATTACTGTTTTTGGATCAAAAGATCCAATATATTTCAGGCAAAAATTTTCTTATAGGCCTTTTATCTGGAGAACTACATATAGTGTAGCCAAACCTAACTATCACTTAACTCAGTATGATGTGCTTATTCTGTAAAAAAAAAAAAAAAATAAATAAATAAAAAAAAAATAAAAAAAAACAACTCGATTTAGGAGCCGTCCAAAAATTTTGTGGCCCCCTGATCCCAAAACTAATTATTGGCCAAGATCACAATCTTTTAATGCATTTTTTGGGGGGGGATCATTTCTAAAATTCTTGTTATTGTAATTTGGCTATGATTAGTCAATGCGAAATTATAGACACGTCAACAATCTACTACTTGCTGGAGAAAGAGCAAGAAATGTCTGTAGATTTATTTAAGGAATAATATCATATCATAATGGTTATCAGGCAGCATTAAATCCCTTCTCTCTCATGTTTTCCTTCAATCAACTGGTGTACTTCAATTACATTGTGCAATAATAGTGGTTGCATATTTCTTTTTCCCTGTTCTCTGCAACGAACAACGTTTCATATGGCCATCAACCTGTGACCGAAAAGGGAAAGTAAGAGAATTAGCCTACATTGTAACTGATAATTTTCCTTTCCTTTGTGTTGTATTATAATTCTTTTTTTTTTTTTCAGCTAGAGTACCAAAGAAACAAACGAAGAACGAAAACTTCGACCCTTATCAGCCTGTAATATAAAACATTCCTCATTCGCTTATGCAATGCATTTCGCAGCAGAAGCGCTATGACTGAATGCAAAAGCAGCAAGAAAAATTTCAGTCTCACTTTAATATTTTTGATCGTAGAACGCAAAAAGAGCAATTTCGTGTATTTTCCTATTCTTTCCTTTTTTCCCCTCTGCTTTATACAGGTTAGCTCAAGCGCTGTAATGCATCACATACTTACTTTATGCATCAGTGGTCTATGCAAGCATCCTATTTCATGCATGGTAGAAATATGACAAGGTAGCATCGTGCGTACTCTTTTAGACACATTCCTCTGCAACGTGACGTCATCTTCGACTTACATTCCTTCGACATTGGCGTAACTAGGACATTTTCCTACGGGGGGCATGGCCACTTACTTCTGAAAATTGGAAGAATCTTTTTAGAATACCTGTTATAATGTTTTTAATATTTCCTTCTGAGTCCCCCTTACTCCCCACTCACTATCATCTCTTCAAGTTATTTATTTCTCCTAACACGACACTGTCATGTAAAAGTTCAGCGAAAATCTATTACATCAGAAATTTGCTTAAAATTGTATATTTCCTATATTCAGTTGCTATTAAATAACTACCTAAAATCTACTCTAATCATGAAAACTCATAATTCAGTTCACTGTTTTACTCGTGCAATTCTGAGCGAAAGTGCATTATTCGTAAACATTAACTATCATGTTATCATGCATAGGCGCCGACTTTGAACGGGGAGGGGGGGCAGGGCACTTTTGGCCCCCCAATATTTAAAGGTGGGGTCCTCGCCCCCCAATATAATCCAGTTGAGGAAGAATTACCAAAGAGGAGCAAGAATTTTTGTCGTAAATTACGTCGTGCCTTTAATTCAATATTAGGAAGAGCCTTCTTATTTGATAAAAAGCACCGTTTTCAAATCGGCGTTTAACCTTTTTAGGATTTCCATTTTTTGAGGTAAATTTTAGACTTTCACTCAAACAGCTACTGCTTCCTTACTATTTATCATAGGATCGTGGTTCATACCTCGTTTTTCTCAGGATAGATCACACTTTCCAAATTTACCACCCTTTTATCCGTATTATACACCAGAAATAAGAACATAAAAAAAAAAAACAGATTTTTCGAATCGCGTTTAACCTTTTTTGTGCCCCTCTGGCCTGGGCCTGGGTTCACGTAGGGATCTGAATCTTTAAAAAAATCTTGTTATATACATAATACGTGCGCAAAATTTCGTTCTTGTATCTTGAGAACTGAGGTCGGGAAAATTTTTGAAAGTCTGAAGGTGACCGATCTTTTCATATATGTATATAAATAGAGGAAGTTCGGGTATTATGGAATAGTCGGATAATATGGAATACCTCATTATCTCGCCTGTGATGTGTTGCTTCCAAGCGGAGAGGAAAGAAACTACTACCTCACGTCCCCATGATGCTCTACAGTCAGTCTCCATGTGATTGTGACATTCGTTGTGTTGGTAGACGTGAAAATCTGATTTCTTATTCAGGAATACTTTTACAGGTAAGTGGTTTACAACCTGTATTTTCCTATTGAAATGTAATAGAACAACAATTCTTTATTTACTATGACGTTGGATATACAGTGGTAGTTTGATAAGCGCCATTATCCTATATGCCTTCGAATGCGTTTAACAGCTCTTTCGTTTCCAAGCTGGCGTGGAGGGCAATATGGAATACCCGCAAGAAAAGCATGGTATTCCGTATTCCGTATGGTATTCCGATTACAAAAATATCTATCGGTATTGGGCAATTAAACATACATTTATGATGACAACAATGCTAAGTGTATTTTTTATTACAGCAAATTGTCTGATGATACAAGGGGTGAGCTTGGGTCCAGCGTTCATCATGTTTAATGTGAGCACACAATGACTGTGCCGATCCTGAAGCAGAGTATTATATTTATGACTTTTGCAAGTAATCACAATCAGTTATGGTTTGGCATTCAGAATTTTCATATATTTCACTATATTCATTGTATGTTCAACAGAAAACTTTTTTCTTTTCTATATAGCATTTGTATTCCATATTACCCGACTATTTCATATTACCCTCCAAAGTGGTTTCTTTACAAATTATAAATTTTACCCACCCCTATAACGAAACTTCTTTATCAAGATATACATAAATAAAGCCAAACATGTAAAGCGTATACTTGTTTTCCTTTTTGTTTCAATGTGCAATTATTAACTGCGTTACAAGCGAAACAAAAATGGTATTCCATAATACCCGAACTTCCTCTATATATATCTTAAAATATTTTAAAAAAATGTACTGCGTCATTCCTATTTAGCCTAGAGTCATAGTTCAAACGCCATTTTCTTCAGAATAATAAGCCCTTTCCAAGGGTATCACTCGCATGTCCGTATCATACACCTAAACCAGATAATTAGGGAAAAACTCGGAAGTATTTTTGCAAATCGAACCAAAAATATTTTGCCCCTCTGGCCTAGGCCTGGGTTGACGCAGGGATCTGATTTTTTTCTAAAAATACATTGTTATGTACTTAATACGTATGCAATATTCATCTTGTATCTTAAATACAAAGGGCAGAAAAAATGTTGAAAGTCTGAATTTAGGCTTTCTCTTTATACACACACATACGTATATACTTATTACAAAAAATTACTGCGTCATTATTATGTAGGCTAGAGTCATGGCTTAAACGTTATTTTCTTTAGTATAACAAGCTCTTTCCAACGGTGCCACTCACATGTACGTATCGTATTCCTGAACCGGAAAAATCGGGAAAACAGAATTTTTTTCTGAAAAAATCAGCCCCTCGGAACATTTGCGCCCCTCGTCCCCGGACTCGGTTTCACGTAGAGATCTCAGAAAAATTTGAGAAATATCCAAAGGTACATACAATTCCAATCTGATATCGTGAAAATTACAGGCGTGAAAAATTTTTGAAATTTGCCTTAAGAAAAAGTAAAAAGTTACGCCCTTCCGCACCCACTTGGCGCAGCCAAGTTGACCATTCGGTTCCAAAACGCATCTGGGGTGTTCTTTGGTCCATCCTTGAATTGACTAATAAAAAAAAAACTACTTAAATACCTGTTATAGAACCTAAATAAGAGGTCAAAGACCATAGTACGCCATGGTAACAAAAGTTACCAAAAATCTTAAAAGAGTTAATAGAGCATTGAAGCTTCAATCAACACTATGGTAACACTGATATGAGAAGTGAAGATCAATGTGGTGCAGTGAAGTTCCTAGGATTTGAACTTGAATTTGTTTTAATGCGTTTACACAAATTTGACTTAGGTCAGGAATTTAGCAGCGGAGCGGATGCAGCAGACCTAGATTTGGAGGGAAGGGGGCCTTTATCCAGCAGTTGGTAGAAAACGGCTGAGTATGATTATATATTTATTCATTGTTTTGGCCCCCCCAATATTTTCTTCAAGTCGGCGCCTATGTTCTCATGTTCTCATTTTACTCATATCTAACAGAAACAAGAATAAATATACAAGCAATGACATAATTTAAAATTATAACTTTAAAAAAAAACAGTGATGGACTAATATTTACTTATTTCTGTATTTAAAGTAAAGTGTAAAATCTTTTCATTTTAAGTTTTGCAATAAATCGTTGTGGTTTACTAGTGTTGCAGCTTAATTATACACAAAACATTTTTAACTAAAAGGAAGAACAAATAATGATATGTAAAGTTACTGAATCGGAGAAATATAGTTGGCTAACTTCCCGTACAACTTAAATATTTTAAAAAATATGATTAGAAGAGAAGCAGATCAACAATACGGGAGAAGACTTGTAGATGGAACTGACAGGCAGCAATAGCAATCAAATTAAATTTGTAGTGAAAACATCACGTCTATCAAATGCAACATCTCTAAGACTGGTAATAAATATAAATTTCTATTAGTTAAGTTATCATACACTAAAAATTTACATGTCTTATATAAACAAAGTCAAAATTAATTTTAGTTCTTTTAAAGATTCTAAGTAGGTGTTGTCTATAACCTCACAATATAAAAAATAATTAACTATATTAAATCTAAGCTACGCATTCATACTTCAATAATATTTTTAATAGCCTAATTGCTTAAATTGCAGTTAGCTTTCCTTTTTTTTATGATTTTATAAGCAATATATTCAACATTTTGCAGCAAATATAAGACAACTCTTGTATATTCCTGAATTACATATGAGTTTCTTAGCCTACTGTTGTAGTTGAATCGTGAGTATCAAATATGGTTACAGCCAGGGAGCACCCACGGAGGGGTCCACTGGATCCGGACCCTTTAAAAAATCTTATTTTTAAACAAAAAATGATTGTGTTTTGTCTGTACCAGGGCGTAGTCATGGAAAGTCCATTCGATTTGGACAGCATGCAATCTTAGTAACTTCACAGACATTTGTGCATTTTCTTAAAACAATACTTGCTTTAACAGTGAAATTATTAATGTGGCCTAAAGATTTGATCTTACACTATATTTATATTCTTTCCTTTCTTATAAAAACAATTAAGTTCTTTAATTTCTTTCTGTGAATATAGGTAGGCCTAAAGTAGGGGAAGTCGTGCGTTCCAGGGACACAATGTACCAGGGAACATGATATCTACAGCTCTCCTGAATTTCGTACTAATTTTGCCTTCCTATCACTGAATTCAGTTTTCTATACTTCATCTTGGCAACATAAAGTAATTGCATATCGAGAAAAACAAGTGAACTGGAAGACAATATATGTTTTTCGTATATCAAAGTATTTTTTTCTTGCTGACATTTGAAGAGTTTCTCTTGCTCCGCACAAGTGGAAGTAACAAGTAAATGTTCCAGTATATTTAAGATATCTATTTATTGCTTCTACATTCTGATCACTTTAATTTATTATGCACTCCTTTCGTTAAATTTACTTTAATTTATAAATAGGGTGATCCAAGTACCATGGGACACGAATTTTCATGTACCAAGGAACAATACTTTGCATATGATGATAGCTATTTGATGTAGCCCGAATAAACTTACGGATTTGTACTTTTTAAAACAAATATGCCTAGTTCCATACTCATTGCATGCTATTTCAGCAAATAATGTGATAAAACTGCAATATTATTTGTTTTATTTAAAATTATATTCCTTGTATTTACAAAGTTACTTGACAATGGAAAAATGCCCATTCTATTGAGAATGAGGAAGCAAGCTATGATTTATGTATTATACTTATTGTTTAATTTAACAATCATCAAATTTATGGTTGTCACTATGTACAATAATTTAAGTCCTTTGGTACATGTCCTCTCCCCTCCCCATACCAAGAGACGACATGACTTCCTCGGTTAAAATTGCTCTGGCTCTTGTTATTGCTGCAATTTCCATGTAACTTTTACAGTATGAAACTAAAGCATAAATATGCTCAAAAGCAAAATATAAAAAATGTTCCTGGTGTGCACGACTTCAGCTATTGGAAATTATTTATCGTTTACTCGCGTGCAGAATAACGTCGTCTTGCAATATTGTACCCCTCTCAACTTTCGACACCTTGCACAAAAATTTCTGGGTGCGTGCCTGGTTACAGTTTAATACCTTTAGAATGTAAGCACAAACTTCATTATTATTATTATTATTATTATTATTATTATTATTATTATTATTATTATTATTATTATTATTATTATTATTATTCAGGAATAATAATAATAATAATAATAATAATAATAATAATAATAATAATAATAATAATAAGGAAAAACAATAAACTATATTGAATAGTGACTTGATGGGACAGTTCCGCCTATGTCCTTCGACTCAATTTCCTGTTATTTTTATGAACAATCGGCTATGGCATTTCTTATTGTTGTTACAAAGTTACTTATTTGTTGTTTATTTGTTGTTTATTTTTATTTTAAATAGTAAGTTTATTTTGACACTTATAACAAACCCAATATTATTTGAAAATGTTATCTTGTACGCTAATTCAATATTGAACTCTTCCACCTATTGAAAGTAAACATCTCTGTTCATTATGTTTCTAAAGTTTCTATTCCTTTTTTACATTTTTTTAATTTGGTATTATTTGTTCATTGTTTGTAAACGCATTTCCACCAACCAGGAGATGATATAGTTAAAAATTTCAGTTTTGAGCATTCAGCACGTACGAATTTTCGAATTTAGGACAGAATGGCAGGAGGACAAAATGGCAGGAGGACGAAATGGCAGAAGACAGAATGGCAGGAAGTTAATTTGGCAAAAATTATAACTCCTAGGGCTCGTATTTTTAGGTTTTACCTATTGTGTTTGTTAGTAGGTAACGGTTCTCGATTTATTCATTTCTACCTCAAATGTCCAAAGCATATAAATACAGCTAAATTGAACCAAGAGCGTAAAAGAGGGTAAATAGCAGTTATCCATACCTTAACTTTTTCTTAAATTTATTTCTTTGTAACCATCTTCCAATTGATATCTTGGTTTTATAATAATTCTAAGTAGTACAACGTTTATTTATTACGAAAGAATTTTCCTGTGGACTCCCTCTGAATTTCTTTCAGGGTCTAGCTATCATGTGACAAAGAATTAAATCTACTAACTGCTTTCTCACACAATATAATTTTGAAACTTGGGAGCCTAGTGGTATCTTTGTGTCTGTAGTATGTAATAATGCTGATACGTTATTCTCTTGGGGTCTAGGAAAATTCGGTGTAAGAAAACTCGGTGTAGGAAAATTCGGTGTACGGAAAACTCGGTGTTGGGAAATTTAGGTGTAAGGTAGATTCGGTGTAATATATATTGAATATTACCACTTAACGATAATTTACAACACTTCATACTGTGAAAACGAAAACCATAAAATGTAACGAATAAAATGTTATTTCCTATTTCAAGAAAAGCAAATTTATTTTTTTGCCTTCTGTCCACTACCTCTTGCATGTCTTTCGCGGGGTATTACTATAAATTACTTTTCATCACACAATGAAGCTGACACTTTTTGTCAGAAACAAAACAATTATAAGCTCAGAGAATAGTTATAGGAACAACTAAAAACACCTTTCCTATAGTACATCATAGAACATCATCCAATTGATGTTCTATGACTCCATACAAGATGATTCTTTTAAAACTCTCACACAACCCTCCATACTCTCCATTGATCTCCATACAAGGTGATTCTTTTAAAACTCACGGATTTTATTTGGGTCTTGAATTTCTAACTGAAGTCCGATTTTCATGCGGTTTGTGACAAATGATCAAGGAACGTTGGGATATTTATGGAACTATGTTTACTGGTTTAAATTCGTTTGGGGTAATATCGGTCACGCCTCTAGAAAAACAGCAAATATTCGCCACTGTATCGAATTGGAATTAGGTGAGGTGCGGTGTGGAGATTTGAGTTTCTTCATTAGATGGCAACCTCGCGACGGTCAATAATAAACAAGAAACTGGGCCGTTGCATTGAGAATTATGCTATGCTACTGTATCAATATGATCAGGACACAGTTACAATAATGTACTCTTTGGAGCAAAGTGATTTTATCGTTAAAAAGTTTTTGGAGAACGGGATCTGTTGTTGTTACGCAAAGGGCATTTACACGCAACTTTGCCTCACGTTCTGCCCCAGACAGGAACATAATATGGTCGTAAGTGAATAAATTGCAGGAAACAGGATCGCTTCTGAGGAAGACAGGGAAGCATAGGACCTCGCTGGCGGATGTTGTGAAAGATGTCAGGTACCGACTTTAAGTCGCCCAAGAAATCTCTATTCAACATGTGATTTCGCTTCAAATATTCAATATCTCATTCAAACTGTAACGCACAATGGCGAATATTTGCTGTTTTTCTTGCGGCCTGCTTTATATTACACCGGATGAATTTAAACCAGTAAACATAGTCCCATAAATCTCCCGTCCCTCCTTGATCTTTTGCAGCAAACCGCATGAAAATCTGACTTCAGTTAGAAATTCTAGAGCCAATTGAAATCCGTGAGTTTTTAAAGAATCACTCTGTATATACATATGTAAGATGCAAAAAAATATTGATCAAAAAAGTCTTAGTGGAAAGGGCAATATAAAGCAGAATGGTTTTATCAGATAATAGTTGTACAAATAGTTGACTTCTCCTCCAATCAGACACTTTAGTTTGTTTGCCTTAAGGTAAACAAACTAAAGTGTCTGATTGGAGGACTTTGAGGACTAAAGTGTCTGATTGGAGGACAAATTTCTCGTCATGTAAGGGCTATAAAATGTTAAAATCCCTCGAAATCTAGAATTCCAATAATTTCAGGAACACAATTCAATATAAAGCAATATAAAGTAGACAGTAAACAGTAAAAATGATAGTAGACAGTAAAAGTACGTTCTACACAAAATTTGAACTTCAAACTAATACACTCATTTATCCTCAAAGTTGAGTTTTAATAAATCCTACGGCCTACTACAACGAATCTTTCTTTACACCTAACATTCCCCACACCGAGTTTTCCGTAAACCGAATTTTCCTAGGCTAGTTTTAGACGGAAGCATTTATCGTAGCATTTCACGTAGCAGATATGCTGCCAAAAATTTCATATAATATTCTATGGCATCAAAAGTGTATGGTGCTTTTAAACGGTAGCATTTTGATAAGCATCTGTCGTGACGTAGCAAACAAATCACTGGAGAAGAGCGCAATTATGGCTCCGAAATTAAGCGTGAGGTAGCTAAAGCTATAGTAATTGTAACAACAGTTCTCGCCGGTCATATTAAAAAACGAAAATCACACAGAAGTATGTGGACAAAGAGCATTCCTACTCCAACTCATTTTTCTTTACTACAATTCAATTTCCCATACAAAACAAAGAGCATGGGTATTTGGCACAAAATCTTTCGTTTCTTTTTAACACACCACGGCGCTGCAATCGGACCAGAAATGCTGGGGGAAATGCTACGAAATAGAGCAGATTCTATCGACAAGAAATGCAATAGAATATGCCATGGCATGGGAAATGCTATAGCATTTGCTACTTTACATGGTAGGATATTGATGATACAATTTTTGCTATGAGAAATGCTACGATAAATGCTTCCGTCTAAAACTAGCCCTACACCGAATTTTCTTACACCAAATTTTCCTACACCGAAATTTCTTACACCGAATTTTCCTGCTCCCATTCTCTTGAACATCTTAATGGTATTTGTCGTTTGACTTCAGAAGACTGAGTTTAGCCTGCAAGTACAAGTTGCCAATAGTTAAAACATATCAGATGTACGATCTTGTTTAATAAAACCTGCCCCTTCCCCTCCTCTATCTGAAAAGCCTTATATTGTTATTCACATATGAAATTCAAAGACAAAGCAATCGTCTTTATCCAGTCATAGTTTTATTTCAAGTGTAAGTATTAAAATGTGCTACGCATAGTTGCAAGAGGCTGTTTTTTTTTTTTTTTTTTTTTTTTTGTTAATACTGAATTTAGGTACCTAATATTGGAACTAATTTTCTTCATGAATTGATGTAAAAAGCGGCCGCGTGATTTTCGACCAATTATTTCATCACTGGTATCTATGAGGAATGAGATAACAACAGTGGAAGACAAACTTCGTTCTTCCCAAACTTGATACTTTGAAAAACTTATGAAAGTAGTTTCGTTATCCAAATACATATTCAATCAAATCAGTTTCAGAAGTAGCATTAATCTTATAATAACGTAATGGCTGTAAGAGTTACCCTAAAAATGTATTTTCTATGTTTTCTTTTTTTCGTAATTCAGAGATTTTTTCCTGAATTTCACTGGAGTTATGAGGAACCTTAAATTATCAGGCATTCCACTTTAATAGCTCCCTTTTCACCCCCAATGCGATATTGGGTATATTTACAGCTTAGTGCAGCTTAAAGGAACCATGATCGTGCATATTTGATTTCTAACTTGCTTGCTTATAGCGTTGCCCTCAAGACGAGATGAGAATTCAAAATGTTTTTAAAAATCCTGTCTCGAATCAAAATTTTCTCGTCTCGTTTTGTAAATTTATGTATAAAATGTGTCCTGATTTCCGTCTTAGATTCATGTAGAATTTATCAGAATTCTTCCAGGTTACGACGAATCCACGAAAGATTGATATAACGACACTTAAATCATATTTATTAATGAAGTAAATTGTGTAATGACTTGCGTATCTTTAAACGTTGATAAATGCTCTTTCTTGTGTTCATACTATTACCTTATCAAATTGCATATGACATATATATTTGGTCTAGGAATTAATTCGTGCGGTTGGTACGCACACATTGAAGCTGTAGTACAAACACAAAATACATAAATACCTTAAGAAAAATATTGTCCATCGCTAGCCACCACTTTCGCCCATCTGTCAGGCAATGTACGGATTCCGTGGCGAAAGAAGTCCTCATCCTTGGAAGCGATCCAGTCAGAGACCCATGTTTCGATATCTTCTGAAGAAGTAAACCGCTGTCCAATCAAATCGTTGTTCATGCAATCGAACAAGTAGTAGTCCGAAGGAGCAACGTCTGGTGAATACGGCGGGTGGGGTAAAACTTCCCATCCGACATTTTCTAAATAGGTTTTGACCGGTTTTGCGACATGTGGGCGAGCGCTATCATGTTGAACAATAAGTTTATCATGTCTGTTCTCCCATTCTGGTCGTGTTCTGGTCAGAGCTTGCTTCAAACGCATTAATTGTCGTCGATAACGTTCTCCATTCATAGTTTCACCCGGTTGCAGCAGCTCATAGTACACCACACCTTTCATATCCCACCATATGCACAGCATAACCTTTGCACAGTGAATATCTCGTTTTGGTTGTGATGGACCTGGTTCACCTGGTTTCACCCAGGCCTTTTTTCGTTTAGGGTTCTCGTAATGGATCCACTTCTCATCACCCGTAATAATTCGATGCAGAAACCCCTTTCTGCTCTGTCGTTGAAGCAGCAATTCGCAAATGGTTTTTCGTCTTTCAACGTCTCTGTCTTTCAATTCATGTGGAACCCAATGTGACATCTTTTGAATCATTCCCATGGCTTTCAAGCGTTTGGAGACTGTTGTTTGATCAACGCCTAATGCTGCTGCAAGTTGTTTCTGCGTTTGACACGAATCCTGCTCGAGCAATGCTGTCAATTCTTCGTCTTGAAATTTTTTTGGCTGTCCAGCTCGCTCTTGGTCTGCCAAGCCGAAATCACCACTTCTAAACCGTGCAAACCACTTCTGACACGTTCGCTCAGCTAGAGCATGGTCACCATACACTTCCACCAAAATACGATGACTTTCAGTAGCACTTTTCTGCATGCTAAAGTAATGCAGCAGGACACCCCGCAAAAACACTTTATCAGGCACAAATTGCGCCATGTTCACTTAACTACAAACTGGTGTTGTTGACGCTTTAATCCACTGCCCTATACTACGAACGATACGCGATGACAGGGGTTTGCAACTCATGTGTGGATACACGGAACTGTGGGACGCTCCGTTCGTTGCGCCATCTCTTGTCCACCCGCACGAATTAATTCCTAGACCAAATACAATTAATCATATCCTATATTTTGAAAACGGGAGATCCTATGTCTACCGAAAGTTCTAGTGTTTCTTGTGAGTATTCTACAATTTGTTTCCTCCGATGATTTTTGCCCCGAATTTGTCCCTATGCATATTTTATAGACTTAAAAATACTGGAGACAGTCACCAGAAAATAATGAGTACACATCCTACATATCCTCTCGTCGAAAACTTCAGAACGAGTCGAATCGACCAATTTTAATTCGCTTTCTTTGCCACAAAAAGTATCTGATCCTTTGTACAATACCGAGGTTTAGTTTATTCGCAAGTTAATATGGAGGATGTATGTATTTCCTTTTTTTTTTTTGCTTGTTACTTAAAATGTTTTGCAAATAACTTCAATAACTTTTGAAACTGTTTGTCTTCACTTGAGTATATACAGATCACAGTGGGAAATAAAGATAAAAGCTGTTTCCTTCTAGTAATACCCGAAAAGATCTTAAATAATATATATAAAAAGAAAACGACTAAAACTAATTTCTTTCATTAAGACACTGCTGGTATGAATAGAAAGCTTGCAATAGCAAGGCGTTTGTAGATGACTGTCAATTAGAATTGAAATATTATTAGCAGTTCGAATTTTGGAGCATAATGAATAAATCGAAAATTTATGTTGAAATCTTCATTTATCAAGCAAGAAACAAAATAGTTTAAAACCCGACAATTCAAATTAACTTCCTGCCATTTCGTCCGCCTGCCATTTTGTCCCCTGCCATTTCGTCCGCCTGCCATTTCGTCCTCTGCCATTTTGTCCTCCTGCCATTATTTCCTGCCATTATGTCCCCTGCCATTTTGTCCTCCTGCCATTCTGTCCGTTCCCCGAATTTTCAACTTATGTTATTCCTTGTAATTAGTGGCTGAACTTACACTCCTGCAGATTCTGTTTAGAAGGATCCTAAAGCTAGTGGGGCCGAAAACGTATTATGTTAGTGGAAGGGGTCCGGATTATCATTTTTGCTTAAGGCCGAGCTTAAAAAAATTCCTATGTTAGTGCTTGGAATCATTTGTGTAATTATTCTGCTGCCTGTAACTTTATCAATTATGTGGGCCATAGTTTGTGCCTGAAATACGAGAACATCAGTCAAAGCTTATTTTGCAATTAGTGTGACTTTGGGCGTGGTCGTATAGTGGCGCTGTGAGAGCCTGGTGGTCACCACTTGATTGAGTAACGACATGTCAGTAACCCAGTCAGAGGGGAGTCATATATACAATATAGAGTGTTTCAAAACAACACCTACCACGTTTGGGAGGTGATTTCAGACACCAAAATAAGACCAAAAAATATAGGACAAACCTGGATGCACAAATGCTTTCTTTCGGAGTTACAGGCTGACGAAAACATGAAAAAATGAACTTTAAAAGTCCATAGCTCCGAAACTATGGGACCTACCGTAGTTGGGTAAAGACTTCACTTAGCAACTAGTATGTGTCCTACCCAAATATCCCAGTGGCGTATTTTGTGAGCTACCGGGCTTACTGGCGGTAGAATATTACAAAATAATGTTATTCTAATATAAACTAAATTATATTGATAATTTTACACTTTAGTATCTTACTTACACTTGAACGATACAAGTTTCTGAGAACGGTACATATTCAGAACGATCCACTAACTTCGCACGCAGTCTGTCTCATTATCTTAAGAGATCTTCGAAATGATAACGCAACAGTTATCACTTTATAGCTGCTACAGCGAGAATCGTATCGGCATATTACCCTTCGCTCCACCTTTGTCCACATCGTACGAACGGGCTGCCAGGTAACAGCAGTTTCCTCTGGAGAAATCGGTTTCTTTGGTATGAGGGAAGAGTAAAGGGAAATTACACAAGGAATGACGAGGTATTTTGACAGTCTCTGGGAATAGTTTCGGACATCTTGAGAATCGTTCGGTAGTGGTTTGCGTCAACGCAAAAAAAAAAAATGTGTTTTAGAGAATTTTGCGATAGTTGGCATAGCTGTTATAAATACTTGTTTTATTATTTACGTCTCGTTGCCATTCCTCCTGAGGCTCCTTTATTGGCTAATCACCTATTTCATTGCTCTTTATTACCCAATTACCTTCCATTTTCTCTGGTGAGTAGGGTTACCTCAATGCAAAGCAAAATGTAGGGTTACTTCATGGAATATAAAAGGTGGAAATGTACGATCGTTATCTACTTGATAAAAGGAAAGTGTGTTGTAACATTTTCTTTTATTTTGAAGATTTTATAATAACATGGAAACTAAACTCCAATAATAATAATAATTATAATAATAATACTAATAATAATAATAATAATAATAATAATAATAATAATAATAATAATAATAATAATAATAATAATAATAATAATAATAATAATAATAATAATGTACAGATGTTATAAAGGTTAGTGGTAGCCCAAGCCATCAAACTAGTATACACCACTGAAATATCCATATTTCAGAATACTGCGGTACTTCCACAACAATTTTTATAGAGGTAGTTGGTGAGTACTTCAAATTATATGTCCGTAGCCCAACTACCTCTATAAAATATTGTTGCGTGAGTACCTTAAGATTCTGAAACATGAATTCTTGTATAGAGCACATATTAGTTTTTAAGTGAAGTCTTGATCCGACTACAGTAGGTCCCATAGTATTAGAGCTATGGGCCTTTAAAATTCATTTTTTCATGTTTTCGGCAGCCTATAAGTCCGAAAGGAAGCATTTGTGCACCCAGTTTGGTCTATACTTTTTGTCTTATCTTGGTTTCAGTAATCGCCTCCCAAACGTTGTCGGTGTTGTTTTGGACACCCTTTATATATATATTATTACAGTCACTCACATCATTTTGTTCAGCATGATTAGGTCCATAGCTTGGTAAGTGCCTCCTCTTTGGTCCTCACTTTCAGGCCTCTTTACTGTAGTGCCTTCATAATATCAAATACTATAGTTGGTGCTCTCAAATTCTTTACTGTTGAATACTATGTCATTAAAGTGAATGACATCGTATTTTACTTAGATACATCGTGAAAGTTCTTGCAAGTACTGTTCTGGAAACATGAGATAAAAATCAGTCGGATCAATTCAGTACAATCAAGTCAAGGGCTCTGGAGGTTTGCCATTTTGCTCCTTTGGTGCCGCCTTAAATAACGTAATAATTTTTGTAGCTTTACGTTATCACAACTAAGTTTTGATATAAGTTTTTTGAACTTAAAACTTGTTTCTCAAATATGTGATTCATGAGCTCAAACAGTGAAAAAGTTCTCCAATCATATATTTTCCAAACGTGTTCAGTACCAGTAATAAAAACACATTAAAATACTTTTCTACGTAAAATATATTTTTAAAAAATATATTCTAATAAACATTACCAAAAGAAAGAAAGAAAGAAACATGAGCTTAGAAGATTATATTGGATTAAGTAATGGCGGTTGACTTTTCTATCCCCGATGAAGGTAATAATTCTAATAGCTTCTTTTGATCAGCTGGCTCGAGCTTAGTTGAGTTGAGTTGAGTTTAACGTCCCGTTCAGCAGCAAGGCTATATGAGACGTGGACCTACTGATTAACGTGGAATCCGAACCACATGAGCTCCCGCCGGGAATCGAACCCGGATCTCCCACGGCAAAGGCGCGTACGCTAACCGCTTAGCCACGAAGGAGCTCGGCTCGAGCTTAGTGAATGCAACGAATTCTTCTCTTTAAATATAGATGCATTAATTTAATGTTCCTTAAATTAAGTATGATTTAGAATTATTGAATCCTCATATCAAAGAAATATTACTTCTTTTTAACAGAGAAAGGGCATTACCAAAGACCAGTGTTCTCCACGAGACGAGACGAGACGAGGAATAAAGTTTTTTTCTTCTGGTCTCGTAAATTTTTGTCAAATTCTCGTCTCTTTCCGATTCTAGAGTTATTCTTCCTCGTCTCGATTTTCAGAAAGCCTTTTATGTCTCGTCTCAATGTTTTTAAAGTCTTGTTTTGTAACTTTGTGCCCTGGTTTCCTTCTTAAATTCCTGTAGAAGTTATCAGAACCTTTCTGCATCAGAAAAAATCTATGAAGGGTGTGCTATAACAATATTTATTATTGAATGCCGTTCATTCTAGGTTTGGAAGTGCGTTGCCTTAAATAAGAGTAAAATATGACCAAAGCAAGTAACTTTTAATAAATAATATTATAATTAAAAGAACTATAACCGAACTATAACATTTATTAAAAGTGATTTCCTTGGCTCAGATTCTAGTTTTATTATTGAAATATATTGTGTAATGATTTATGTACCTTTACACATTGATAAACACTCTTTATTGTGTTCATACATTCACCTTATCAATTTATACAGGGTAGTGCCGAGCCGACTGACACATTTCAAACCTGAATATTGCGCATGCGTAATAGCTTATATTCGTTGGCGGGGTGGGAACCGAAAGAGGAAAGAACGACTCGTTATATGGTCAGTTCTTGCAGTGGAGTATTGGAGCACAGAACAACGTGTTACCTCAGTTCGTAGTTATTACGAAACTAAGTCTGTGTCAGAAGTAGAACGTTTTCTTAGACGAAGCTTTAGTGTTTGTCGACATGGTAAGGTTCCGTCTCGGAATATCATATTGGCTTGAGTGAAGAAGTTTAAAGAGACTGGTAGTGTTTGGATGTAAAATATGGAGCTCCAAGAACAGTGCGAACTCGTGAGAACATGGAGAGACCAACACTAAAGTTTTGTCTTAAAAAAAAAAAAAAAAAAGTTGCACTTCTGGTACAAACTTAAAAGTTTCGTACGAACTGCGGTAACATGTTCTGCCCTCCAATGCTCCATTACGACTGACCATATAATGTGGCGGTCTTTCCTCTTTCCGTTCCCATCTCGCTAACAAATATAAGTTGAGAAATAAAACACAAGATAATCCAAAATTACTGAAATGTTGGAATTATGTAATATGTAAATAGGACGACACTTTTTCACTTTCGAAAGTCAATAACACAATATTTTGAAAGTAAACGAAATTACTATTGCTACAACCTTCAACTAATTAGTAACTAGAAATCCTGATAAGATATGGAATTGATATTTTTTGTATGCTAGAAGTAAGTGACTCACTGTCCTTGAATTTGTAATCACTATGTGAAATAATGAGCAACAAATAAGTTGATCAATATTTGGCTTTCGACTGACAAATTAGATTTTTAGTGTATTTTTAACTTATTATGTAACTGCCCATTTATTAATTCAAAGCTCAGAACGTGTTATCATGGGCTCCAAAGTAGCGGAAACGTCGAATGTGAGCTCTTAGAGCCCTTTCCTCATAGGTACTTTTTATGCACTTAGGGATGCGCACGAGACAAGATTTGAAGCTGTCTCGTCTCGAAAATGTGCTGTAAAAGTGATGTTTCGACTCGAAAAATGTATTTTTTTCTATTGGAAGAGCTGTGTCTCGACTCGAATTTTGTCAGGAAAATTCTGTCTCGACTTGTCTCGTGTGCATCCCTATATGCACTAAGCTGAGTTGTTCAGAATATTTTATTTTCCAGTTGGTGACTGATTATGAAACACTCCCTATTCGCGCCTCTGAATCTTGACAAATGTGAGCCCTTATTCCTTCGTACCAATTAGATTCAAAGTACTTGATTTAATTTGAATTAATATTTCACAGAAGTCAAACCAATACTACTACTACTACTTCCATTACTACTAGTACTACTACTACTACTACTACTACTACTACTAATAATAATAATAATAATAATAATAATAATAATAATAGGGTAAAATTGGGGCAAACGGACACAGGCGCAAATGGACTACACTACTTCAGTCAGTGGCATAACTAAAGACTTGGGGGCCCTCCCGCAGACAGAGTGATGTGGGGCTTCTCTACGTCCAGTTCACGATTTGGGGGCTCCCTGATGGCTTGAAGCTCCCCCGCAATGCAGGATTTGCGGGGCCCTTATTTACGCCCCTGACTTCAGTGTTGTTACTTTCCGTGTATTATCGAATACGAAAGTAACAACACTGAAGTGAGTGTAGTTGGCGATTGGGGTTGTGTGTTGATAGTTTGTCTGTGTCTACAAATCTACTTGAAGTCAGAACAGTTGCAGATAGAAAAACAAGTGTCCATTTATATATCAAGTACGTTACGTGAATTACTATTTATAATAATTGCAAAGTCTGCCGTAATAGGACCCATACACGGTCCACGGTTTGTGCAAACAAGGCTGTTTGTTCAAGCAGTTTGATCGTGTATGGTGCTGTATGAACTGTTTGCGCAAACGTTTGTGCAAACATTTTTTACATCGAACTCGTTCGAAAATTGTTTACAAATATGCCCATACACGGTCCATTGATTGCGCAAACAGTATGTTCGTGTGAACAATTTTCGAACGAGTTCGATGTGGAACATGTTTGCACAAACAGCCTTGTTTGCACAAACCGTGGACCGTGTATGGGCCCTAGAAAGTATTACAAGCGGGCGTAAAATCGTAAGAATCAGGTATTGTGTGCACCATGGATCACGCCATCCACGCTGCAATCTAGTCACAGGATAGCATGTGCCATCTGTCGATAAAAATTGGTATTTCATTGGAAACATTTATGTTGGAGCGGACGGACAGCGTATAGTGGAGGCAAACGGACGATTATATTTACAGTTATTTTGAGAGACTGTGATAAGCAATTAAGTCTAGAAAAATGTTAAACAAATCCATCGGTAATTGACACAGTCTTTCATTTTGCTTTCAAACATGGTTCGGCACCAGGAAAGGACAACAAACAGGTGTCAATGGAACGCCAAGTCTATATCATCTGCAGTTAATGCTGCAATGCCACTCTCAACAGCAGCAAGTACGTTTAACATTCCTCGCAATTCATTGCGGCGGCGTGTTCTTTCTGATAGCGACATTTCCTAAGCTCGGACAGCACACAGCATTTTCGATTGATGTAGGAAACGAACTAGAATCCTATCTATTAGATTTTTGAAGGAATTTGATTTGGTTTGACTACGGGAGAGGAGATTCGCTCTTTGGTGTAGCGTTTTGCGTGTGGAAAATAATTACAAGCAACCGTTCAGTAACAACACACAAATGGCGGGTGCTGACTGGATTAGAGGTTTTCTGTCACGTCGTAGGCGTATAAGTGTACGAGTGGCTGAAGAATTATCATATTCAACGAAAAAAAAAAAAACAACCAGAGAAAAGGCTCAAAATTTCTACACCAATTTGAATACCTACTTCATGAATACAATGTACGCAATGAGACAAGCAAGTTGTTTAACTGTGGTGAATCTAGATTCCAGTTAACTTACACTTCGAAGAAACAATTGGGGGAAAACGTGAGTTTAATGACGTATGCTTCCATAGCAGGACAGTTCACCCCAACTTTTATTATCATGAAAGATAAGAGATGTAAGCAAGTGTTTACAAGTGACATGTCACCGGGAACGAAGGTTGTGTTATCGGACAACGATTATATGACCCCGAAGCAGTTTTTGCACAATTTCTGACACATTTCATCAAACACGAACCTGCTGGTGAAGTTATACTCCTATTGGACGGGTATCGTTCACACTGTTCCGATGTTCACATTTTGGAAACGGATGTTACAAATCATGTTCACTTATTATGTCTACTTCCTCACAGTACACCAGTACACATAAATTACAACCAAAAAATGTGTAAATATTTTGTCCCTGTCAAGCATATTACCAAGATAATCCAGACGATACATCCGTCAGTTTGTTGGGAAAAATATTTATAAAATCACTTTTGGGAGACTATATCAGCAAGCTTGGAATCGTGCTGCAACAGCCGGGAATATTACCAGTGGATTCAGTGTGGAATTTACCCATTCAATCCACAAAGAATTACTGATCATATTAACACACCTGGAGATGTTCACACTGCTGATAATGCGAATGGCAGTGCCAAACGGGCACCAACCAATGAAGAGCACGTGGAGTCTGATGCAAATGCGTCTTCATTGGATGGAAAACATCTTGGAGCTACAGAGCGAAATGAAGATGTATATCTACCAAGAGGAGAAACAAGTTGCAGTTCCGTTTCGCCAGAAACCATAAGCTTTTCTCGCCTAAGTCCTCTGGCTACTACAACGTCATTAGGACAGCACCGCAACAGGAACAATGCTGGATCAAGAATAATTTTCAATCCTGGTGTCATGGATGTGTTTCGGTGTATACCTGCAATTAAATCGTCCAATCCGAAAGCTAAGAAGAATTCTCTACTGACGATATCTAAAAAGAGTGGACCGTCCAATCCACTAACAAAACAACAACTCGATCTGAGTAATGTTTGTTTGAGTTGAGTTGATTTTAGTTTAGCGTCCCTTTCAGCAGCGAGGCTATATGAGACGTGGACCTACTGATTAACGTGGAATCCGAACCACATGAGCTCCCGCCGGGAATGGAACCCGGGTCTCCCACGCCAAAGGCGCGTACGCTAACCGCTTAGCCACGAGGGAGCTCTAATGTTTGTTTGAATGTAGAAAGATATACAGGAAGGGAGAACTTGGGTTCAGTGTTTGAAGTGTCATTTTTGGTTTCATATTTCATGTGTTTCCAATAGAGATGAGTCGTACTTTGTGTGTGTGTATTGTAAAGAAAGATTTGCACAGTGTCTTGTGCCCCATTATCGGGGCATATGAACACTTTGGCATTATTTTTTCTTGCGACTTTTATCTAGACTAAATGTAACTACCACTTTACGTTTGCAACTTTCCCTATTACGTAAACGTCTTTAGTTTCCAATGCCATATATATCTACCTTCCAAATATAATATGTATACAAATGTTCAGCCATATTTCATTAGCATGTCCGTTTGGCCCACTTTTCCCTTAATAATAATAATAATAATAATAATAATAATAATAATAATAATAATAATAATAATAATAATAATAATAATAATAATAATAATAATAATAATGAGTGTGAAATCAATATAACTTGCCTATTTTTGCGTTGTTCCGAATCACTTCTGGAACGTAGTAGGCAACATAGGAACACACATATATATATACGATTTTATGTTCTAGTTCAAAGCTAAGAACTCATTTTGCCCGTTTCAAGTTTCAAATTTGTTTTAACAAATATCTTATTGCATAAGACATATAACTTACATTTTATATACTGGATTATACATTAATACAAAGTAAATCTATTAGATGATTGTTCATTCGAAATAATATCTAAAGTAGCGTTTTTTTCATTTACCATTTTCAGAAAAAAGATAAACGTCTTCATATCTACGAGGCGTGTTCAAGTTGTAAGGTCTCTCAATTTTACATATCGCAACTATGCTATGCATATGTGTCGGTAGTCTTATAGAACAACTACGTCCGTCCATATTTCGGTAGGTATCAGAGCAAAAACGGTAGGTAATTTCAAGAAGTGGTATTTTTGAATGAATACAGCATCGCAAGAATAGATTCTGTCTCCTCCGATAGTCCTCTATTCAAATCGGAAGAGGTAGAAGTAACACCATTTCAGGTTTCAACATTGAATGAAAAGGTTAATAAATTGTAACTTTTTAAAAATTGATTCAATGTCTCAAGAAAAGAGACCATCTCCACGATATGGCTCTACTAAAGTGGGAAGAGGTAAAATTTACTAGTAGACCCACTTCCGGTCTCAATATTCATGCCAAAGAGCAAGAATGATCAGAGATATCGAAATGTGACCTTTCGGAATCAATTGAATATCCTAAGAACAACTTTCATTTCGATCTTTATCCTTGTATGCCAACTGGAAATAGTGGCAATCTACGATTTCCAATTTCAATACTGATCATATAATAGTACAAAACGGTAATGGATAGAAGAAAGCTATTTTCTAATATGGAGTTAATACAATAAGAATAAATCACATCTCCGATTTTATTTCTCCATTACAAACGGAAATGGTACAAATGTACTACTTCTTCCTGTAGTAATTGCATATTCATCACTACTTCGTGTCGGTCCCAAAAATTATCAGCATGAGGGTTGAACACAAGACTCCTTTGCAGTTGGTGGGTATGTTTGACTGAACCTTAGTTTCTGAGTCACAGTGAACGACTTACTTTTTATTCTGAATTATTAGTTTGTAAGAAAACGTTCTCCTAGTTTTCGTGGTTCAGGATCGAAAGTTCCTGGAAGCAAACGACTTATTCCTGAGTTTGAAAATGTCAGTAGCCGGAGAACCAACCCATCGGGGAGACACCTTATGCATGTGCAAATAATGATCATGGATTATTTTCCTACAGACTCCACGACTATCTTGATATCTTCAGCCAGATGACGAGTGGTTATGCGGAAATCCTCCAAGATAGTGGCTTCCACTTGCCCAATAATGTCTTTATCAATGGCGGACTGGGGGTTACCCTGGATGGGTACCGTTTCTACGGAAATCCGACCACATTTGAACTGAAGATGCCAGTGTGGTGTTCCATATGATGGAGCTTCCTCTCCATAAATCTCTTTCATCTTCTCAAATGTTTCGTTTCATGTCAGCTCCTCAAGTACAGAACTTAATCACCGCTCAGGATTCAATTGGATCGATCTTTACACTTTAATTCAGTTTAGTGCTTGTAACAGAGCAAGTATTAGGAGTTAGAAGATGAATTTTCCTGATAACCTATAAAGCTATGTATCAAAAGACATGTAAAATTTCAATATTCTACATTAACCACAACTAAGTCGGGGAAAATCTTTAATGAACGTCCCACATATAGCACTGATATTTCAGCATATCAAATACAATTTCCTTCTATAACTGACAAGCAGGTATTTTACATAAATCAAAGTTTATTTTTATATTCGGAGAAATCAGGAGGGTGAAGGTGAGAACTGGGAACCTAAGCTCTAATGAGACATCGTATCAGTTCTATAAATCATAAACAAAACATATATTAAAGCTCATCAATTTTAAAACAAAATCACTGTTTTGTCAACATTAATTGAAGCAAGCTTTTCCACTAGTAGAAGAAGAACATACTGTACTATCTGTAACAGGTACCAGAATGGTCTGTTACAATAGGACCTACTGTTTAAAGACTCATTGCTTGGAGTTTAATTTTTCTTTTTAGCATCGAGAGTGTATAAGATGAGACATACTGTTTAAACACACGGATCTTCGATTTGGCAGGTAATGCGGGCCATATTAACAATGTCAGTGATGCTGTAGCCCACAGGACGAAACGAGAAAAGACATAATTTTCGTGATGAAAAGTTCTTCTAACATAAATAGATGCACTTTCCGAAATGATACATCATTTTCGAAACAAGACGCGACAAAAATCGTCCAATAGAATAGGTTAACTTTACGAGACGAGACATCACTTTCGCGGCATTTTTTCGAGACGAAACAATTTTTGCCACGTGATAGAAAACGAGATAGAGTTCTTTCAACAGAAATATATACACTTTCCGAGACGAGACATTACTTTCGATAACTTATTGAAACAAGACAGCTAATACTTGTCTCTTAAACAACCCTAATGGTACTTAGAACTGCCATATTTTTTTTTATTTAATCGGCTTTCCATGTCACAAGCCCCAACAAAAATCTCTGCGACCACCTCTGGCCCGCCGGCCATATGTTGAAGGCTCCTGGTTTAAAGATTAATTGCTGGAAGTTAAACTGTTCTTTTCAGCATCTAGAGTATACATGCATAAGATGGGAATTCAAACCATTATTTGCGTTGAATTAAAGTGGAATCCAAACCATTATTTGCGTTTATATCTGAAACAAGCGTTCTTCAGGCGATTCGAAGCCGGAACCGGCACATAGAGAGCAGACGTGTTACCCACTGGCCGAATTGGGCCAATGTGAGCCAGTATGCCATACTGAGGGTACAGCTATAAAAAAAAAAAAAAATTGGACTACAGGAAATGATTTACAAAATAGTTGACAATGGTGAATAATATGGGATGGACACCAGTATAGACAAATTGAAAATCATGAGAATACTTCATCGAAAAGTAATCTACGGGTCAGAGTAGAACAAAAATAACTTGAAGAGGTAGATCATTTTAAATATCTGGGAAGTATTTTGACAAGAGACGCTTGCTACACCAAAGAGATCAGATCAACAAGAAAAGATCACTCTTAACTAGCAGGTTTAACATTGGACTAACAAAGAACTTGGTCATGTGCTATATATGTAGTATTGGAATGTATGGTTCAGAGATTTGGACATTACGAAAGTTAGAGAATAAATATTTAGAGAACTTCGAAATATACTGTTGGAGGATGATGAAGATAAAATGGACGGAGAAAGTAACAAAATGAAGATGTTTTAAAACAGATAGGACGGAAGAGGACACTTTTAGCCAGCATCCTTCGTAGGAAGGTCAATTGGATTGAACACATGTTGCGAAGAAATTGTCTTCTTCGTACCGCCATAGATGGAAAGATGGAAGGAAAGCAAGGAGTACAAAGGAAAAGAATATAACCGATCGATGATTTGAAAAATATAAGAAAATATTGAGAATTAAAGGAGGAAGGTGGATATCGAGAAACGTAGAAGAAACATTTCCATTCCGGAACTAAAGAAAAATAAGAAAAGAAAAGAAAAACTCATTAGTTCGAGGGCCTGGCAATTGGCAGTTTATTATTATTATTATTATTATTATTATTATTATTATTATTATTATTATTATTATTATTATTATATTCTGTATTGAACTAATGCCAACTTTACATTCTTTCATAGTTGATGCTGTATTAAATAAATGAATAAAGTAAGTTTTAATGGACAGCATTTATACAAATATCTTATTTCATTCTTTCCCGCTTTTTCCAATTCGATTACTAACGTTAGCCACATAACTACGAAGGGGCGGGCGAGAACATTCCGAGAATACTTATAGATGTAAATGAGAGATTGTTTGGAATAAGCAGTTGAGCAAACGAGTTGAATTATATTTCTTAATTAAATGTAGTAATACATGTATATTAGGTAATTGTTTTAGCAATATGTAGTAATAAGGAACTAAAGAGTAAAATCTACTCGTAGTAAGTGTTCTACATATTAATTATTAATATCAACTATCTAATCATTTACATATTCCTAGGAAAGATGTCTTTCATGTTACGCATTGCGCTTCCACGTATATTCTCATTCCATTTTCCTTGAGGGTTTCATTTAGAGTATGCAGTGGCGTATTTAGGGGGGGATTCCAGGCTTAAGCCTTCCGAAATCTTACTTACTATAGTAAAGTATATGAAATATGTTGCAGAATTTTCACATTTTCAGGCAAAGCCCCCCCCCCCCCGAAAGTTAGCAAAGCCCCTCCCGAAACAAAATCGTAAATACGCCACTGAGAGTATGCTATAAGAGAATTGACTCTTGTCAGGTTTGAAATAGTACCGTATCTATGATATTTACAAGATTCTGGTTTATACTGGTCTAGTAATAGATAGTGGTTTCGTAAATTTCCTAAACTCATCTCATAAAGGCTTTGGCAATAGCATTAAAGTAACTTTTGGAATATCCCACATGTAAGATGTTATTTAAAAATGTAACTGTAGATCAGTGCCGTACCCACGAGGGGATCCACCGGGCCCGGACCCTCTCAAAAAACCTCCTAACTCAACATTGTACACTTTCTCGATGAAACTATAATTGTTTAACAGGGAGATGATTTATGTAACATGAAAATTTGATGTTACACTTCATCTGTACTCTTTCTCTTATAAAAACAATCTAGTTCTATCACTTTTTCCTAGAAATATAGGTCCTTTTACAATTACTTATCGTCTTTTCGGGTGTAGAATAATACCTGTAGTACAGTGCAATAGTACATAGACACAGTGGCTTGTACATAGACTCCTCCTCTCAAAGCTTAGATCCCTCCCAACAAAAAATTCTGGATGCGTGCCTGCTGTAGACTATTGTTTATTAGAAACCAACTGAGTTGTTAATGTAAAGGTTAATTAATACATTTGTAAATGACATAGAGTTAATAAAAAGTTATGGCAAGAATTACAATCTGTTTCTTATTTCAAAAACAAACGGTTGATTAGAATTTTATTTTATCTATATTTACATTTCGGTGTGTAAGGGCTATAACCGCTCGCATTGCGCAGGACCACACATATACTATGCTGTTAAGTCCAGCATCTGAAGCTGCGTTAACAGTTCCAATTTAGAATGCTCATTGAGCTGCTTTTTTCTTTTTTTCTTTCTTTTTTTTTTTTTAATGTTTAACGTGCCACAATTAAGCTTCAAGCGTAAGGGAGACGGTGATGATGCTAACGAACGAAATGGTAGAATGAAGACAGCGAAAGGGAAAGAGGGAACTCTAGTAAACTCACGCACACAGTCTTTATTCACCACAAAGTTTACTTGGCACGATCTGGGATCGAACCAGGTACCTCAAGCAGCAGAGTTCAGCGTTTTGTCACTGAGTCACCGTGGCCTCCATTGAGTTTAAGTGCTACATTAAGTTTTAAACATTAAGTTCTAATTGTTAACATATTTATTTTATTTTATAGTATACATTTAAAAAATTACATTTCTCATCACATTTGAAATACTACAATTTTAGTTACTAATACATATATTCTGTGTAGGGATATTTTAACAAGAAATGCATCATGTTAACATGAAGCAATACAACAAAATTTTTCTACATTCTGTGATACCTAATGGTATTTGAAAGTATTTTTGATTGTTCATATATCTAGGAAAATAAAAACAATATAGACATGTACGTAAAAGTGTAAAATTTTAAATGTTCATGATGACGTAAATATTGCAGTTTCTTTGATAAAATCAGGATAACCGAAGAGATATTGAATATTAGGAAGTGAAGAAATTTTGGGTTGTTGAGTTCTTCGTTCTACTGTTTTCCTTGGAACTACCGTAGGAAATGTTTCCTTGTTTGATTTTAAAAGAATGCTTACTAACTATTTTTAACTATCTTCTTTCTTTTACTTCACATTAACAGTTTGAATTTTTAAAAAAGGTTTGTTTTGGATTTTGTAAATGAATGTAAAAATGGGAAGGCACTCTGAATTCTAATGTTTAATGTTTTTTCTAATGTGCTGTTCTCTATTTTTTTTTAATTTTGGAGGCCGCGGTGGCTCAGTGGTAGAACGTTCATCTTCGGTGCATGGGGTCCGTGGTTCGATCCCAGCTCGCGCCAAGTGAACTCTGTGGTAGACAAACACCGTATGCGTGGGTTTTCTCGGGATTCTCCCGTTTCCTCCCACTTTCTTCATTCCACCATTTCATTCATTTCTCATCATCACCGTCTCCTTTGGCCTAACCGGCATAATCGTGGGACGTAAAACTCAAATATTTCATTTCATTTTTCACTTTTTAATTTGTAGACAATTAATGTACCCTAATATATGATAAATATGCCATCAGTGAATCTCTATCCTCTTTCGTAAAGATTCGATTTGTCTTCTTTTAATTTATTTATTATGCATTTAATGCACAGATTTAGACAACAATGAGGGAGCCATGATAAAATATCATCAATTGTTCCAACCCTCATTGAACCTCAACCTCAAGCCTCATGCCACTTCATTCTCGCTCAACATCAAACCATAATCCCCTTAACTTCACGCTTCGTTATACATTCAACCTCTTCTAATGTAATTGTATGCGAATGATGGGTGTTAATTGATCTTTGTATGTTAATCTATTTTGTGTTGGAATTAGTGTTGCCAACGAGGTGAGACGAGACTGGGCGTTCGAATTCCAAAGTCGCGTTCGTATTTCGAGATAGCATTGAACAGTTCGACCAATTTCTATTTTATCTGCGTTTGCCAAGGTGTATGAATATATATTGTATAAGCGAATAATGGATCATGTTAAACCTGCATTATCTGTCAGTCAACATGGATTTCTGAAAGGTAGATCTACTGCATCAAATCTAGCAAAAATAACAGACTACATTTCGAAGAAACTTGACAAGCAAGGATAAGTAGATGTCATATATACTGATTTTTCTAAAGCATTTGACGTCATTGACCATGATATTCTCTTAAACAAACTAGTATCCTTTAACTTCTGGCAATCAACTCTGCAATACTTTGCTTCCCATCTTCAAAATCGTAAACAAACTGTACTGTATCGAAATCACAAATCTTAAATCTTTCACGCAACATCTGGAGTTCCACAAGGCTCGAATCTGGGACCTCTACTTTTCATTTGGCTATAAATGATCTTACTGAGTGCTTTCAATTTTCAAGAATTCTAGTCTTTGCTGATTACCTTAAAATATTCAACAGGATTAAAACAATTCAGGACTGTTTAGAACTTCAGAGTAGTTATGCGCTCGAGTCGAGACATGTCTCGAATCTCGACTCGACTCGACTCAAATTCGAGTCGAGACACACTTTGTAAAATTCGAGACGAGTCGAGACAAACGTATTTCTCGACTCGAATTTTCGAGTCGAGACACGAGTCGAGTCGAGACGGCTCTTAAAAATCTCGACTCGACTCGAATGTCTCGAAAATCTTTCTATAATTTTTAATATTCTTTTGAAGAAAGTATTCACTCAGAAACAGCCTTGAAACCAATTCCAGCTTTTATTCCTTTAGAAAGGTACAGAACGCATAAAATTAATAGTTAATCTTTAAAGATCAAGATTTAATTTTCAGCTCAATTCAGTTAATTAGAACTAATAGTTAATGTCGTTGTATTTGGTTGTACTGCAAATATAATAATAATAATAATAATAATAATTGATTATCTAGTTTGTATAAAACTATTATCCGTAGTCTAAATCTAGTTTGTTTAAAACTATTGCGATAGAGTGAACTTCATAAATTCTCTGAATGAGCAGTTGGTAGTCTATAGTAATTTAGCATAGTTATAATTATTGTGTTTTCGTTCCCATGAACGCAATAGGGTTACGTAACTTCTGGATTATTCACTTGCCCAACTATTCTGAGGCTTTAATATGTTGCAGCATATCACGAGCTACGGATAATATATAATGTAACATTTGTTGTACATCACATATTATGATACGAGACTATTTTACATAGTATATCTTATCTAATATAAATAAAATAAAGAGTTTGTTTGTGTGTTTGTCTGTTTGTCTGTGCTACCTGGGGACCAGACGAGTGGACCGAGAGTTCCCAAAATTTGGTCACGGGTACCTTAGTCCAGGCCCCAGATCAAGACGAAGCGTTTTTTTTTAAATTTCGAACCAGGGAAGGGGACGTTTACTGGGACCGACTGGGGACCAGACAAGTTGACCGAGAGTTACCAAATTTTGGTCACGGATACCTTGGTCCAGGTCCCAGTCTAAGGCGAAGCGTTTTTGTCAAAATTGGAACCAGGGGGTCTCAAGGGGGCGTTTAGCGAGACATGTAGTAAAAGTAATCCAAATTGATCGACATTAGTGTCAAATCCATAGTTTTCACGGTCGCTGAGATCAATGGTGACACTTCCATCAGCGATGACTTGCAAATTCAGCTACTACTGTATGCGGGCCGGGTGTCAGCGGGTGAGGAATACCGAGACATGTATAAATAGCCCATATTGATTGATACTAGTGTCAAATCCATAGTTTTCGCGGTCA
Organism: Thermobia domestica; assembly: GCF_964235325.1. Classification (NCBI taxonomy): domain Eukaryota; kingdom Metazoa; phylum Arthropoda; class Insecta; order Zygentoma; family Lepismatidae; genus Thermobia; species Thermobia domestica. Next base: position 73,763,438 of record NC_137464.1, read on the forward strand.
CTGAAATGAATGGTGATACTTCCACAGGTGTTGACTTCCAAATACAGCCCCCATGCGAAGAATGGGTATATTAAGCTAGTATTACAATAAATGGACAGCTTGGATGCCAAGAACTAGTACAGATAAGTACCATCCATAGGTATTTTTCAAAAGGATTTTTGTAAACACTAAGTTATAAAACAATGAACAACATACAGTAGTTATGGTTTTGGTTCCCAACATAAAATAAATATGGATTGTTCATGAGATATTGAACTTCAACTTTCACTCCTGGAAAATTTCAATTTTGGAGTTAGGCCACTTGGCATCAAAGCAGTTCACTGTAAGATAAATACATTCCGCATATTAGTAGCATAGTTGTTCAGGAGCCTTCGATTTCCATCCTCTCAAATGAAAGCTGAATGATTGCTTGATACATGCTGACTATATAGGAGAAATAGTGTATTAAGTTTTCGAGCTTTGGTGCGTATCCGTATTTACACTCTGATATAACTTTAAGTTCACACTCAAATCGAGCTAATTGTTTAATGCATTTCGAAAGCTTTTGTTTTTATGCAGCTCATTAAGGAAAATCTATTTCATAATCGTAACATTTATGTACTAAGAAACTATGAACGTAAAGTGGACTCGACCTAGCCCCGTGGCCGCTGTGACTCAGTGGCACAGCTCTCACCCTTGGTGTGTGAGGACTCTGATTCTGTGTGTGTGTGTGAACTCCGCGGCTAGTGTATGCGTATAGAGTCGGAAGCGGTATGTATTGTTTATACTACTTACAACGTTACCCCCCACATAAAATATAAATTCACCCTTTCTCCCTTCTCTTTTTCGAATACAATGAACCGACTCTTTTGCTGAAGAACGATGCTAAAAGAAAATTGAAACATCTGTGTCTAAACTTTCTTTGAAGCGCAGTCTTTTGTATTTGTAAGGTTTTGCGAGTGTTTTCGAGATAGCCAAATTTTTACCATGGACTCCTGCTGCGAACTGACCGTGAGTAAACACCCGATCTCGCTGTGCTCAATTTCTCTCGCACACGTGAAATGGGTTTGTTGTTTCCAAAACAAATAGGAAGTTACCTTGTGCTTTTGCATTTCTGCACGCACACAGGTACCATTGTTGTTTTAATGATCAGAAGAAATATCAAAACCATCCGATATATATGATACAAAACAGCTAACAGAGGGAGGCAAAGATAAAAGTAGGCCTATACCAAGTTTTCCGCGTGGTACCATTATGGAGAATAAATATTTGATAAAGTCACGTACATGCGCTTAAACCTATTTCATCTGTCCTTATAATTTTTCTGGTCTCATCAATTTCTCAGGAGAATACGTACAATATATGTCCAAATTCCATTTATACTCTTTCTAAACTAATGAGTAAACTCATTAAGAACACCAACTGATATCAATAAACAGGAAAGAAAACAATACTTTATACTTCTATCATTTGGTACACATCTCTATGAAGCACAGCTTGTTTCTTTTTGAAATAGCTCCTTCGTGTCACAGCTGTGGTTAGTTTTGTTTTGTGTTAGGATGAAAGAGAGAAATGCAACATTTGCTTCGAGGTGAAGTTATATATATTATTAAGATGAGCGGTGATAAGCGAGGTTTAACAAAGAGTGCCTTTCGGATGCACAATTTAACGGGTAGTTGCAGTCCGTGTTGAGAATCGAACCAAAGCTATGTAAGACATGTTAATATTGAGCTCTTTTGTGGTAAAAGTGAACTTCAGAAACACACAAAAGACTTGAAACATCAAGCTAATGTAAAGCAATTGAAAAATAGCCTACCTATCGCTGCATCTTTTCTGTGGCTAGAAACATGCAGTGTGTAGCAACAAGAATCGTGTTAAGGACTTTTTTTTTTTCGAATATAACATTCCCTTACACACCATAAAAGACAATATAATGTTTGTTAAAAGAAAGTGCACATAATATTTTTAAATTTTGTTTGTGATCCTATCATGCATAATTATAAATAATGCCTTTCATACTACGAGAATGAGTTCAACTATACGTCATGGCCCCTCTAAAGCGGGGCCGCGATGGCTCAGTGGTAGATCGTTCACCTCTGGTGCTTGGGGACCCTGGTTCGATCCCAGCTCGTACCAAGTGAACTTTGTGGTGGACAAACACCGTGTGCGTGGGTTTCCTCGGGGTTCTTCCGTTCCTCCCACTTTCTTCATTCCACGATTTCACTAATTTCTCATCATCACCCCTCTCCTTTAGCCTAACCGGCATAACCATGGGACGTAAAACTCAAAGATTTCACTTCATTTTTTCCCTCGAAAGCGATATCTTTCAAAATTATTTATTGTTAGATATTGTAAATTTACGGTATCTATTTTAGTGGACGGGAAATTTTGCATCTAATCGGATAATTTCATGGCTTCTAACAGGAATTCGCAGTTACGAAATTTGCATCACTGTCTTTTGAAAGGATGCCTAGAAAAAATACTACTAGAAAATAACTGAAAACACAAAATGGATTTGATAGCCAAATTCACGTCATCTTGGTGCGTCATCATTTTTCTTTAAATATTTGTATTTAGTATTAGATTAGAGTTTAGTGTCCCTTTCAGCATCAAGGCTATATGAGACGTGAACTTACAAATTAACGTGGGTTCAGAACCACAGGAGTTCCCATCGGAAATCGAACCTAGGTCTCCCGCACCAAAGACGCGTACGCTAATCATATGGACAAGGGTGTTCGATATTTAGTAATGTGTACATAAAGTTGTGAAATTGCGCTTGTATAATGGAATGTAATTCCTTCTACTGACATAAACCTTCACAATACTTAGCTGGACAAAGTATCTTTAAAAAGAAAATGTCACTCTTTATGTTTCAGTTCCTGGTTCGACTGAAGGATGGAACAAATTGAATGAGCGTTTTTGGATCCTACTTTGTGTAGTTGATTCATCATAAACTTGGTATTTGATACGGATATTGACTATTACACTTATTTGGTGTTTATTTCTAAATAATAAGTCCTAATACAATTTCATAAAGTTGTAATTCTTCTTTAGTTTGTATCACTTTACACAATGACAAATCCAAAAGGTGTGTTGTATCGGTGCAGTACCAGTTTTTCACGTTTTTCAAAATGTTCCAAAACCCAAAGAATAATCTTTAATTTCTGATATTTTAGTCGTCACAAATTACAATTTTATAATGTAGTCAATGTTTATAATTGCTGGGCAGTTGGGCGTTTAAACTAATGACATCATAATAAAGTCAAAACCATAATTTTGAGTTGAATTGATTCTGATTTTAACGTCCCGTTCAGCAGCGAGGCTATGTGAGACGTGGACCTACTGATTAACGTGGAATCCGAACCTCATGAACTTCCACCGGGAATCAAGCCCAGGTTTCCCACGCCAAAGGCAAGTACGCTAACCGTTAGCCACGAAGGAGCTCCACCATAATTTTAGTAGGCGATAAGAAATATCTCGCCAGTGCTTTTACAATAAATAAAATTTTATAAGTATTAAAGAATAGTGGTAAGAGATTTTATAATAGCTCTTTTGTTTATGAGATATGAGTATTTTGAAAAAAAAAAACAACTAAAGAATAGGTTGGCGGAACCACAAAAGACTCGTAAAATAAACTTTCTTATAAATACATACGCACCTTACTCACCTTTTATAATTGCTATGCTTACGTTCTCCATAAAAACAGAAATTCTCTTTTAGTGATACTTTACACAAGATCATGAAGTGGGTTCAAATTTAATTAAAGGCAAAATACAATACAATAATCCACAAATATTGCCTCAAGTGAGTTTAAAGATTTCTAAACACTAGTGCGAAACCGCGCTCTGCCGTTGCGATCGATTTACAGGTTTTGAGACCAGTGACGACGCCAGCTATAAGCTCCTAGGGGGGCAAAGGAGGGGCAGATATATTTTCGGGGGGGCGGCTATTTTCACACCAAAAATGACATTTATTATGTTTGCCTTACTTTACATTGTGTATTTCGTTGTTATTTTTATATTAGGCCTATATGATAAACTTATTTAAAGTAAAATTTGTAACTAACAAATAAGTAACGTCTGCACATGAAATATTTTTCAATGCAACTTTTGAAACCTAAATTGAATACGTCTGGTACGTGCCAGATACAGCCTAAAAGCTGCATTTTTTGATTACAATATGCTACTTCTAGGGTTACTAGGTTATATTAAAATAAAGCTTTCCAGATAGGGAGCCACTTCAAAATCTGTGTAGAGCACCAAAATGGCGCCTATTCAAGATGGCCGCCATCGACTTTTTAAAATTCACTGTATCTCAGGTTCTATACTTCCGATTTCAATTTTCTTTTTTTATTTAAAAGCTTATAAAAAGTAGAAACCTTTTTGTCATTACACATTTTTCCCTAAACCTTAAGGTTTCCACACAATTTTGAAAAAACTGAAAAAATCACTTTCTTCACAAAACATATTGTCTAATAACTTTTTATAACTCGGAATTTCAATTTCCAGCCTCAGTAGACAAAGAATAACCACTGTATCAGCTTTCCATCGAAGGCATGCAAGTTCCACTTCGTTGCCAAACTCCCTGGATAATCGTCGTTTGATAGGCGTTTACTTACGTATAAGCGATCGAGCTATTTTCTAGTGAAGTTCGCGAAAGTCTTACTTTGAAGATTTTATTATTCTTTGAAAATTCTCTGTTAATCTACATTCTTTTCTTTATTATAAAGTTTCCTAAATTTTGAATGTTCCCTGTCATGAAAGTAATCTGAAGTAATTTTTTGTGGATTATATTTTATAATTTCTTTAAATATGATTGAATATTTCTTCCTATGTTTTCTCATATTTTTATTTCTTTAATATTTTACCCACTCATACAACTTAATCCTTTTTTCTTGATTTTTAACAGGTTAAATTAATTTTAGATGGCTTCAAGACGACTACAGCTGGCAGATATTAGCTTAGAACATCAAACTCATGGAGCCATAGACTGGACTAAATGTTGCATTTGTCAGAATGCTACAGATGAAGGCTTGGTTTGTCCAGCGTTGCACAAGGCAAAACCACTTATTGGTGCTGGCTACAAGACACTTGCAGCAAATTTAATCGAATTCTAGATGATAGGAGAGGTGCCTCTTGATTTGGATTTAGAGAAGTTATATGACGGGGATGGAATTGCGGAAACATTAAGAATACACAAAGCGAAGTGGCATAAAAAGTGTGCTCTTAAATTCAATAAAACTAAACTTAATAGGACTAAGAAACGGAAACGATCAGAGAATCCACGTACTCCTTCTGAGGTTGATGAAGACATAACCCCGTCTAGCCGTTACACTGGTGTTTCTATTCAAATGAAATATGTTTTATATGCAAGCAAACGAGTGGAATTCGTAGACCTTTTTTTAAGGTTGCTTCTCTTCAAGACGAAAACTGAAGAGAAGTGCAGAAGTCTCCAATAACATAGAACTAAAAGCATTCCTTGAATGTGGTGATTTAGTTCTAAAGAAGCGGAATACCACAGAAAGTGCTATACAAATCTGACAAACTGTCTACGGGCACCAAGCACAATAAGAGAAGTTGCGGTCAGCTCTGTATGCGAAAGCATGGCATTTGCTTCTGTTGCACGCTTCATAAGAGAGAAATCGGTGAATCGAAGCTTGTAGTCATATGGTGAATCGAGGCTTGTAGTCATGTTTGCACCGTTCCATATAAAACAGGCATTTCTAAAAGTGCTAGGACAGATTCTCCAGGGTAGTGGCTGGACTAATGTAGTGGTAAACTCTGGATTCAAGACAGAAGCAGTATCAGAAGCAACTCTTAAAGCTATTCACGTAACAAAGGCAAGAACAATTCATCAAATTACAGCTGCTATTTTGTACAGTCTACTGAAGGATGCATTTGCACACGACAACCCAGAGGTCGCATTAGAACAATAGATTGAAGAAAAACGTTCCAGGTGGCCAACGTTCCGATTCTGGATCTTAATTCTAAACTTGGAGATACTCATCTTGTGTTTCGTTAGGTCGATTAGGCAAGGAAACTATAAACTTTTCATCCAAACACTAAAAAAGATAACACCTTGGTTTTTCTTGATGGGCCATTACCACTATGCACGTTGGTTGCTAGTCCATATAAAAGACTTGGAAGAACTGAAAGACACAGCACCCATTATACACAAATACTTTTGTAATGGTCAGTTTGTGATTCACAAAACAAACAATCCCTTTCCTGCACTCGCTGTAGACCAAGCTCATGAGCAAATTAATGCTGCAATAAAAGGAGATGGTTGTGCCATAGGTCTATTGCAAGACAGAACAATGTTAACAAGGTGAATGCTTGCTGGACCAGAATTAGTTACAATCGTAAATGAGTTTGAGGCCCAGAACAAAACGAACATTACCGACCGTAGGGCTCACCATGAACAATATGCTGCTTACCAGAGAAAGTTTCAGTACAAGAAACAAGCCTTAGAAGAAAGCTTCCATGATTTCGGAAACCCTTTTAAATTTAACGCTTCCGATCTTGTAGTTTGGGACATAAAGGTTGTGATGGATACAGAGAGAGTGAAAGCTCTACTTGATGCAGAGGAAACTGCTTTAGAATTATATAACAATTATGTGAAAGAACGTTTGTCTACAGAGACAAATGTTAGTATATATGCTCCACTGCGAAAGATTGGAACAAAGATATTCGGATATGTAAAATATTTCCTCTGCAATTATTTCTGACTTGCGAAATGATTAACTTTTCTCTAGAGCTTTCATTGTAAGCCAAAACAGAGAGTTACATTTGGACAAGTTTTTTGAATATGAGAACACTTCTGCTCCATCCTCTCTTTCCTCAAATGGAGTTTTGCAAGCATGTCAGAAATATCTGCTAACCAAGATATTAGAAGAAAGTACTGAGGCCCCACAGTTTGAAGGTTTCTGTGACACAATTATTTAAGATGGTTCAGCACTAGTATATACTTCCACCCAAAATATCACGCACTTTCGGAGAATACTGTGGTACGGAGTTCAAAAAGCAGAATTTTTAAGGATGTTGCAAAGTTTCAAGCAAAAAGAGTACATATATCATGGGATTCTTACTCAACAGTTTGCCTAAAGAAGTTTGTTAGAGAGAAGAGAGATGCTGGAATTCATCGCCAAGTAGCACCAGGAAACATGCTACCCCAAAAATGGAATGACTTTCTCTCATGCAGTCAGAACAAGACAGAATCATTAAGTTACTTGGAGAACAAGCACTTTTGAAGTTTGGCTGGACTCACGTAATCACTGAGATTGATGGCATCATTCGTTCATCTAGATTGGAAGAAACATCACTCGATGGAGTCGAATGCAGACAACAGGAAGAAGCAGATGGAAGGATACTTCTGTACGCTCAAGATAGTGTTCTGCATGGTGCAAAGAAAATATTAATTTACACAGTAGATACCATGTAGTTGTTTTGGTAATATCATTTTTCATTAATCTGAAAAGTGCTTCTCTTGATGAGTTATGACTTCTTTTTGAAGTTGGTAAGTCTCAAAGATTCATAAGTATTAACGCTATCTTTGAAAGCATTGGTGAAGATAAAGCTGTTGCCTTGCAAGGACTACCGGATCAGATGTAACTACATCATTTGCTATGAAAGGGAAACAGGCTTCCTGGAATGTATGGAAATCATTTTCAGAGGCTACAAAAATCTTTCATGCTATCTCTGTTCCGGAAGATTCTATATCTGAAGAAACTTTATCACTTCTGGAGAAGTTCGTTGTTTTGTTGTACTACAAAGAAGTCGAAGATTTATCAGTTAACGGTGTGAGAAAAATCCTCTTTACTTCAAAAGGTCGAAATCTTCAAAGCTTACCACAACTAAAGAGGCACTAAGACAACATTGTCTCCGTTCAGCATATCAGGCAGAACAAGTCTGGGGTCGGGCCTGCTCAGTCGGAGCCAACATTCCAGGACGGGAAGGATGGGGATGGACTATGGTTAATGGAGAATGAATGCCAATTTGTTCATTTCTGTCTTCTATTTGGGAAGCATGTACAGAACTGGTCAAGTGCAGATGTGCTGTGCCATATCGCGTTCGATGCTCTTGTTTAAAGGCCAAAGTTCCTTGCACACTACTTTGCGCAAACTGTAATGAGGGCCAACAATGTGGAAACCCTTACAACAAGAGCTATGAATTTCACTGACATTCGTACGATCGTTCATTACAAGCATTTAATTGTTTATCAAAGAGTAATAGCAGTCTCCAGCAGTGTGTCGCACGAAGATGTGTGGGACTACAAGGAAAACTAAGCTTCAATAATAAAGTTTTTCACGTATAATTAATCAGTGTTATATTAATAGTGTCAAATAATAATAATAACATTAATTGAACTTAAAAGGGTTCAATAAAAATATGCACAAAAATCTTTAAAATAAGACCCGCGAATTTCACTAAAAAATAGCTCGATCCCTTATACGTAAGTATATGCCTATTAAACGACGATTATCCAGGAAGTTTGGCAACAAAGTGGAACTTGTATGCCTTCGATGGAAAGCTGATACAGAGGTTATTCTTTGTCTACTGAGGTCGAAAAGTGAAATTCCGAGTTATAAAATAGTTATTAGACAATATGTTTGGTGTAGAAAGTGATTTTTTTTAGTTTTTTCAAAATTGTGTGGAAACCTTAAGGTTTAGGGAAAAATGTGTAATGATAAAGAGGTTTCTACTTTTTATAAGCTTTTAAATAAAAAAAAAGAAAATTGAAATCGGAAGTATAGAACCTGAGATACAGTGAATTTTAAAAAGTCGATGGCGGCCATCTTGAATAGGCGCCATTTTGGTGTTCTACACAGATTTTGAAGTGGCTCCCTATCTGAAAAGTTTGCTTTTAATATAATCTAGAAACCCTGGAAGTGGCATATTGTAATCAAAAAGTGCAGTATATTTTTACGTACCAGACGTACTATTACTGTCGCGTTTGCTACAAGTAACAAATTCATCTAGTACTATATGCTGCGTATATATATATAATTTAGGAGGGGCTGCTGAAAAGCTCGTAATCCAGCCTAGAAGGAATTAGGTACTAGGTAGAAAGATGAAACTGTAGTTTTGAAAAACAAGTTTTCAACAAATTTTCATATTCATAATCAAATTCTTATTGCTTTCTCATGCCTCTGAAGTGATTATGTGTGTCCAAACAGCGACTATCATGAACATCCAGATCACAACTATTATAACATTTTTGTTCCACCAAGGATAGTCACCAAAGTAAATTAATGAGAAAATCAGTGAAACACTACGGGACTCTCCTCCATTATGTACAGTGATGAAGAAGTGATGGCTTAGTTCAAACGTGGCGGTTTCTCAACAAATTATGCTTTACACCCAGGATGACTTTACATCCAGTGACTGTTCCCGAAGTCATGGATGCAATTTGTGACATTATTCTTGAAAATTGCAGCATTTCAGCCAGTAATGCATATAACCTGGGGCCGTGGTTCCTAGGTCACCCCAGATTTTGAGTGACAAAAAGAATTTACGCTATTATTTATACATTTTTTAAAGTGTACTAGCTGAACCTGCGCTCTCTACACAGCGCATCATTCGCATATGAGCATAAATCTCCTTCTCATTCCTCACAACATGTGTCCCATTACAGACACAAGTGAAAGTCGTCTTGATTTAAAAAAAAATCGGCAAGGGGTATCATAAAGGGGAGATTTTTTTCGATTATTTTTTCTCAATATCTCGCACCGTTTGCAAGTTTTGAGCCTACTTCCGGTTGGGGTTTCTAATTCATGTATGACCAGTGTTTTCTTTCTTCTTGTATGCAGTATGTAATAAGCAAATACATTACATATACAATTAATATACATTTAATATACAATTAATATATACAATACATTACATATACAAACTTGCGTCAGTTATATATGGTGTTCATTGGGCAAAACACTCAAAAAAATAAAGATTTATCTTAGACTCGAGAAATGGTTATCCTTCCTTTTTCGCTATTATTTGGCCATGAAACAAACGCCTGAGACATATACAACCACAATATACAACAATGTGGTGTTGGAATGTATAATGCGTAGGATATGATGCTTTAGTTTTTTTAATTTCAACGCTTCCAGTGTACCCTAAAAAATGTAATAAAGAAATAATGGCCATGTTTTTTAAATATTCAATTAGAACTGGACAATCTACGCAAAATTTGCAATCGGTCAGTGAAAACGTCATCTTTCTAGAGCGTGTAGTTTCCGAGACCTCATTGTCGAAAAGATTGACCACAAACATATAAACGTCCTCAACATATAGTTTAAAAGAACTCGCAAGATGGAAGAACAATTCATATGCATTGATTTTAGAGAAGGCTTATTAAAATACAAAGGCTTTGAACAATAATTTTTTATCATAAACTTTATGAGAAAGATATAGTTAACTAATTTAGACTATTTAAAGTACAAATACTTAAAATGTTTGTCTCGGTTAAACGTAAAATCACACATAACCGTAAATGAAAGATTTGAAAGCTAAAGTTATAGGTTGGAGCTCAGGCGCTTTTAATTGTTGTTGTAACATTTTAATAGATAGATAATAAACTCACGATGTACTTATTATATAGTCTGAGGTCTGGTTGCAACCCCCTTCCCCAGTTTTTACCGTCTCAGTAAAACTTGTGTCAGAGATTGTGGGTATTTCTTTGGAACGCGTCGGTAGTATAATTCAGAATGGCTTGGGTATGCGCAAGTTCTCGACACAATGGGTTCCCAAAAAATCTGTCAGAAGAATAAAAGAGTGTCGGCATTAAGGGAAGTCTTCTTCAAGTTTGAATGTAATGCTGATCATTTCGCTCACGAGTAGTAACCATGGATGACATATGGTTGTACCACTAGGATCCTGAAACGAAACAACAGTCAATGGAGTAGTAGCACTCGTTTCTCCCTCGCCCCAAGAAGCTCAAGACACAGAAATAGATTGAAAAACTGTTTGAAACATTCTTCTGGGATAAGTATGGAGTCGTACTCAAAGACTACATCCGCAACCGTAAGATATTTAATTCAGAATCTCTACATTACTCACAAAACTGAAAGAAAAATTCAAAGTTCAACACCACGGAAAATGAAAGAAAGAAATTGTGTTCCTTTAAGAGAATACACCTGTCCATCGAACCCCTGCGAACACAATTAGCATTGCATAATCTAGGATTTCAATGTCGACCATCATCCTTATTCCCCAGATTTAGCTCCGTCAAACTATTGCCTGTATTTATTTCCCAAACTTAGATCTGATTGAACTTTAGATCTGATAAGGGTAGTGTTACGAACAGAGGTGCGAGGAAGTCTCCAGATTTTTTTAACTTCTGCAAAACTGGAGCACTGTACAAGGTAGTATATTGACTCTCGGGGGAAGTGTAGAAGAAGTGAGACTTCACCATTCTACGTGCACTCCTGGGTTGGGCTACGAATTTTTCAGCAGCTCCACCCTTCTAGTCAATATGGTAGACGTCATGTCAGTACTTTGAAACAAAATAAGTAAGGGAGCACTAGTACATACGGTACCAATTAATAACTAAAGATCAGCACTCTGACAATACGTTTTATTGGGAGCTAAATATTTAATCGATTTAATTCCATACATTTATTATTATTATCATTTGCAGGAAGGGAAAACAATATTTTTCTTCAAAAAATTAAGCCCTGGTAGTCGCAAATTAAGCTGTTTTATAAGCCCATCCTCCGAATATTGAAAGCCGAGAATAATGTTTAAGGAAATAGAAGTATAGAACCTTTAAATAAAACAAAATATGAAACTGAAAACTTCAAAACTGGATAAATACAAACAAGTTATGTAATTGGTTTTACCTTTCTTTTGTTTCTAATCGAAGTTGATCCAATGAGAAGAAAACAAGTCGACCAAATCTACTATTGTTCGCTAGGCACAGTAATTAAAATTCATAAGAAAGAACTGTAACTAAAATTTACCTCAAAAGGCGCTAATAGAAAACAGAAATATGCGTGCATACCCAGACGCTCAAAGAACAAAGCTTGAGGACTAATCTGCAACATAGTAAACGTATAGATAGTACGATCTGACAATGAGATTGGTTATGATACTGATATAAAATACTATAGGTAGATTGTAAGAGTGTGGGGGGCAATCTGGATGGCATTCAGGGGGGCAGTAGTAGCCACCAGGGGGGCGCTCGCCCCCCTTGCCCCCCCCCTCTGGCGTCGTCACTGTTTGAGACGAAAGTAAGAAGGGTCTTACGCACACAGTAAGTAAAAACAATTAATATGCCGGTAACTTTCCCCCAAATGGGTGTATCTTAAAACTAACCTCACCATTATTTTTCTAATTAAATTCTAGCCCGAAATTATGTATCATATTACCCTATTCCCATTTTGAAAACTTGACCTTAATTCAAAATGGCGGATTTCAAGATGGCTGTCATCAAGGTCATATCTACCATACGACTTCCCCCCAGGACTTATATGTATCCACATGGTTTTTCTTCACTTTTCTTCATTAACGCTCCGTTTACAAAGGGTAGTAAGGGACTTCTGTGGTAATCTCTATTAACCACATCACAACTCTTAAAAGTTATTAAAAAAATAGAAAACATGCACCATGGCAAAAATTTGTCATCACAAGTAATGATGCATACATGCCTTCTATCAGCAAAAAAAGTTTCATTGAAATTGGAGCCGGACATTTGAGTGATGTCCCTTGTGGGATGTGATTGAACGTGACGTCAGAACACATCGCCCCCCTTCCCGGAATTTACGGGAATTAGGTGACCTGAGTGAGCACATGTGGTGCCAGCTCTCTCCAGCGACCTATCAAGGATCATTGCGTGTATGCCAAGACGTGTCGCCGTTTTTATCCATGCCAAAAGTCGACATACTGACAATTAGGTAGGTAGTCATGATGGTCTGACTGATGTGTGCGTATATTTTAACTCGTACTTTTGTCTCGACTCGAATTTCGAGACGTCTCGACTCGAATTCGAGTCGAGTCGAGACAGAGACTGTCGAGTCGAGACACGAGTCGAGACAGAAACATATTTTCGAGTCGAGACACGAGTCGAGACAACATTTTCTCGAGACGAGTCGAGACAGGCTTAAATCTCGACTCGACTCGACTCGAATGCATCCCTACTTCAGAGTGACTTACAAAATCTTGAAATTTACGAAAACTATAAATTTACGTTAAATTTTCGTAAATGCAGTTATTTAACATTTACTAGAAGAGAAAAATATATTCAACATGGTTATTCATTATTAGGGGGAACACTGGAAAAGCTTGATTTTATAAGGGATTTGGGAGTTATTTTTGATTCAAAATTATCCTTTATTAAACATATTGAAACTATTTGCAAAAAAGCCTACAAAAATCTTGGATATATTTATCGAGACAGTAAATATTTTCAAACTTTAATTGTGCTGTATTATGCATACGTCAGGTCGAAATTAGAATATTGTAGTACTATATGGAACCCTAATATACAGAAATACTCAGCTTTGATTGAGCGTACACAAAATAAGTTTTTAAAGCTTCTTACACTTAAGAAAAAAAATCTACCCGAAATTTGAAAGTTACATTAACCTTGTTGAAAACTTTAAATTTGAAACTTTAGAATTCAGGAGAAGAAATATTGATTTATTATTTTTACACAAACTCTTTCATGGCAAAATAGACTGTCCTGATCTTAACGAACTAATATGTATCCAAGTACCATCCACTAAATTGCGCACTGATTCGAAAAATACATTTTTTAGTACGACAGCGAAATGGAGAGTTAGTGCAACCTACAACTTAGTTAAAGAAAATTTCAACCTTGACGTACTCGCAATGGACATAAAAACTTTCAAGAAGTCTATTAATCCTGTAAGCCGAATGTAATTATTACCAATAGTTCTATTAATCTATGTAATCTGTATAATGTATATACTATGTAACACTGTAATTAGGCCTGTGCCTGTTGTGTTATATGTCAATAAATCAAATCAATAAATCAAAATTTGCTCGAAATTTTCGTTCGTATTCCAAGTTATTCGAATACAGTTTCGTTTAGATTCCAGGGCAACACTGTATTTATTTACATATCGAGTTAAAGTCTGTAAAATAACTGCTTCTGCACCGAAGTGTGGTATGATATTTGATTCCAAGGGTGGCAACAGTTGTTGTCAATACCCTTAATAGAACTTACGTTAATTTTATGTTCTATGAAATAGAGTTCTCGCTAAAATCTCCCATCTCTCTCTCTCTCTTTCTTTCAAATCAAATATATTAGCACCCGTTATCATTTACTATATTAGATAAAATAGAAGTGAAGTAAAGTGAAGTTGTATGAGACAAAAAGAAGTTTGTCTTTGTTTATAACAATAGTCTTCCTTTTATTAGCCAATGTCAATGTTTTATTACACACAAAATTAAGTCTAAAAAAATAAAGATAAAATAAATAAAGGAAAACTATTTATATTACCTTGTATAACTACATTTCCGTTGTTCTTGAAATAAATCAATTTTGCTGCTTATATATATATATATATATATATATATATATATATATATATATATATATATATATATATATATATATATATATATATATATATATATATATATATATAAGACCAAGTTCATCACAATGTGAAATGATGTTATGGTATGTTGCATGGATGTTCTTTTGTGAGATGGTAGACAAAATTGATTATAGCTTAGGACAAAATAACAAGAGAGAGAGGGCAAATTGCAGGGAGTCTTTTGGGTCTTTTTAATACAAAAGGAACGATAATGAAGAAGGTAATTGCCCTTTTAGACGTGGTACTCATATCAAATGTGTGGAGGTAGACGAGAGGAGAAAATAGAAGACGGGAGAGGAAATAATAAAGTACTATATATATACGAGTATATTGTCAACTACAAGAGAAATGACAGCACGTTCACAGCACTCGGGGTACAAATTATAATGTAATTGTGGTATTCTTTTGATGATTTCGTAGCTGTCTATTGGTATATCAGGGCACACGTGTTTCCACATCTGTATTTTTGTGACTCAGATAATTTGATCTGATACTTCAGAGCGTTTGTTGCTTGCATAGGATTCATTTCTGGGCTTTCGGCATCTATGGATATTTTAGGCAGTTACATATGAATAGACATAAAATTTTTATGCAAATACATATTTTGTTTGCTTATATGCATCTCTGTTTAACGTCGCAGGTGTTTCTAAGAACAATAAAATAGTTCGAATTTTAAGTTTTATCGTACATATAAATGCATTTCAAATGTTAGAGCATAGAACATATTTAACATATTCTATAAGTTTTTACTTCAGATGTATGCATATAGCATGAAAAAAGGAGTTTTAGTTTGAATTTTTTAATGCATTTACGAGTCTATGCAACAGAACAGCTTTCTGCATGAAAGTATGAAAGAATGCATAGTTTACGGAGGACTAATAAAACTTAGCAACCGATCAGCAAAGTAAAGACGCTTACAATTGACAAAACGTTAAGAGAAACCTGATAATGATAAAGACACTGTAGTATCATGTCGACACCAATTCAGAAAAAATAGACGTAAGGAATGCTGCTCAGTGAATGCTTAGCTCTAGTTGATGAAATTCAGCACGTGCTCCAATCAGTTCCTGATAAATTCGGGTGCTATGTGAAATAGAAATTTACAGATGTTATTGCCAGAAACTATTACTACTAAACAATTGAAGCCATGGGAAAATATCTTCAAGAGATAAATTTCAATTTGCCAGAAAATATACATACTAAACTTCTCCTCTCTAAAAAAAATTGTCCAGTAATATCTATTGATGTTAACAGGTAATTTTCTGGCTATAAATGCCACAAATTGACAACAAAAATTGAAGAGAAGCATGTTGTGATATACTATAAAATTAATTACAGGAAGGAGTAAATCTTTAAAATGACAACTTTTTTGTAAAGTGGAAATGTGTAGATAACCGAGGCTCATATTATTTCGTGTAAAGTAAATGCACTCTAAAATATAGATGTGAAGAAAAAACTAGAAATCATGTTCTCATAACACTGTGTTCATTTTAATATCATAATTTGTGTATGTTCTAAAAAGTTAGGAGTATATAAACTGTAATTGTCATAAATATAAACTCCGAACAGAAGTCTCTGAAAAGTAAAGTACACTTTCGATTGAAAAAATTTGTATTTTATTGCATTGTTTACATATTAAGTGCATATTTTAACACATTTAACGGCATAATTGCATGCATATTTCATGAAATTTAAGTGCATAAAAATCCGAAATCTACCTATGAGGGATGACTTCTCTCGACAAGCACAATACCCGTGAAAATAGGAAAGGAAGGAAACTGCCTGAGACCATGTTAGATACCATCCTGGGATTTCCCTGATGTGAACATTGACATAATATAAAGACCTAGAGGTGTCCTTCCCTATGTCGTGGTATAGGTTCGAGCGTGGTTTCGATTGTAATGTCCGATTCGAGATATCCCGTCCCAAGATCTCGCATCAGGGCACCTCTAAGTCTATATGGGTGTGAATGAGAGAAACCAAAGAAAAAAACCTCACTTAGGACAACATTTTTCCGACCAATTGTCTCCATCGTACCCAGGATCACTAGTACTAAAGACGAGAACGTTAGCGAGTACGCTAAGCGGGAACATAAATGGTGGAGCAGTTAAATATAAGCGCCAGATACGTTATTAATGCGGTTATACTGACAGAAGCTTAATGGGATATATGGAATTTAAAATTTATTATATTAATCGTTGGTTTGCTTATGGAGCCTTCGATTACAACCTTAAAATACATATGAAACTTCCATTAGTATAGTTGCATTAACGTGTCGGGCATTTATATTTAACTAATCTGCCATTTAAAAAAAAAAATCATAGAGCAGAGATATATAATGAAAAGTATTTATGGTCCACGTTAAATTGACGCTGTGTAAGATGTAAATTTGAATTTATGGAAAAGTATATTTTAGTTACAGTATTTTTTTTAAATATTAAATGTCTCTCCGCCTCACAAAAAGAATAATATATCGATACACATGCAGATGATTTGACTTCATCTGACAGTTTTATTTTATTCTTCTTATTTATTTATTTTAAACAACCACATTAAAAGTAAGAAATAAAATATGAAAGACATTTTGCAATCATCGATTAAAATCTATAATCTTAGCGTAGTGCTGTCGTAGGCCGACTGACAGTAAATCTTTTGAAATAGGAGGTAACCTAGATACAAAATAATCCATCTCATTGCTATGCAAAGCGGCAACTCTGTAGGTAAGTATTCTCTCCTCCTCCTGCCATTGTCAGTGTTATAAAGGCAGACGAAGGAGGGGAGGGGGCAATTTTGCTTACTGTTCTCATTCTCTCTGTCTTTATGACACCCCATCTTGACATCACGATTGTATCTTTTCCAGAAAATCTCTTCGTGGAAAAGTTGGTGGCCTTGGGATGGGTTTTCCTTGTAACAGTTTGCAAAGGGGGAAAAAGATCGAGACATCCCACGAGGAGTGTGCTCACTTATATATTCTGCCTGCCTTTCGATTTTGTATTATGCACCAATCAAATGCAAACTGAATATAATTGCAAAATTTATTTTGTAGTTACATGTGGTATGCGTGTCAAGCAACAATACAGGGTGGCCCAAAAGTAGATAGACAGCCGGTACAGATCAATTCAATGCTTTTTATATAATTTCTTATAATTATCCATCAGATAGACTTAGTTTCTTTATTATTTATTCTTAAAACATTTTTACTTATATCTTAAGCTCGGAACAGCCGTAGCAAATAAACCCATAAGCTAGAATGTTATATATGATCAATGCAGGGATGTACACCTACTTTTGGGCCACCCTGTAGATACAATTTGCTACATATTTTTCATGTACAGTAGATAAATGAAAAAATAACCTGTTCCAACAGAATTTTTAAAAATGTATCAACATTATATTTCAAACGAATAACATACTTTTGAACGCCATAAATGTCTATTAGTTTTACTTTGTTTTCTCAGAAGCACGCATGGAAATTTATCCTCAGCTGCGTCCGTTGGTTCAGCTTATGAGATCTATCGATCGATACCGTACATGTTTCAACTTTGAACAATATTCTACTTAAGCAAAAATTTAAATTTAAAAGTTAATCATAATTTCAGGCTATATTTCCCATTAACCCCAGTAATGTTGTCTTGCTAGCGTCAAAATGAAAAGCTTGATAGGACTCTTGATAGATGGCGTGGTTTTCTACAAGTATCAATTTTTAGGTTTACGAAAAGAATATTTCGAGCATACCAGCAGCAGTCAGCAGCATACCTTTCCGCGGATCTCTGCGGAAAGGTATGCTGCTCACAGGCAGGTATTTCCCTCCCCCGTCTGAAGTCCTTTTCCAGTGAGTAAGGTACAACTTCGCGGTATGCCTCCCTCATCCCATTTGTTTCCTCCAATTGTGCAGAACAGATAGAAGATTTTATGTAAAAGTCACAAAGGAAGAAGATGACAATTTGAACTATTTGCTTCTTGTGATTCCCTGCTGTATAATTATGCTGCGAAAGCAAAGATCAGGTAGACAGGTAGAGAACGTCAATTTGTTCATTACTACGCTGTAAAAAATCGTTGTTATTTCAACGCCATGCCTATGTGTTAACACAATTGTGTTAAAATATAACAAAAACAGGTGGTTAGAACAACTCACGCTCCATTTGGAGTTTTGTGTCAAATGCCGGTAGTTGAAATGACACACAGTCTCTGTGTTAAATTAACACAAGTGTAGAATCTTCGGTGTTGTTTTCTGCGTAATTGCCAAATATGTTGGACATTAATTATAAAAGCTTATGAATTGAAGCTACAGACAAACACAGTAGAAAGAAATACTTAAACAAATCCAGGTATACGGAAAATTTCAACATGCGAATGTATTTTCAATTGTTTTACATAATGTTTCTGAAGAAATATGTCAACAGCGAGAAACAACATCGTATACTGTCACTTCTACACTGCAATAGAGCTTACGAGTCAACATCGGGATCTGTGCTTCAAAAATGGCGGAAAACAAGTATAATCACGATTAAGAGGTAAACATATTATAAGGATATAGGTAAGAGTTTCCTATCATTCTTGAACAAGATGTAGGTGAAGGTTGTATTTCGCACCATCAAGAAATACTTCACAATAAATGTTGGAGAGGAGGACAAAAAATTTTATGAAGATTTTTCTATATGAAGTGTTCTGTAGTTCACTATTCTTACTTTAAAATTAGAATCTTCGGTAAGCGTAAATGTGCACATGCACACCACATGGTTTTCCAATATAGAAAAATGAACACCACACACGGCGTTATTTCAACACCGAAATATGTGTCATAGTAACACAGAAGTGGAGTCGAACTAACACCAAAAAAAGTGTTAATCTGGAGGTCTGACCTTGAATTTTAACAGGGAGTGTTGAATTAAAACCGAAACGGTGTTACTTACACGACTTTAACATTGAATTATGACACAGATTGTGTGTTGAAATAATAAGAAAATGATGTTGAAGTAACACAGAGACTGTGTTATATTGATACTTGACATGGTGTAATATTAACACAAAATAATTAACACACTACACACTGTGTTACTTTCTTCGTGTTGTTGCAACACTGGCACAAGTAACACTCAACACTTTTCTCCACACTACCAACCTTGATGTGGTGTCGAATCAACACCGAAAATACTAACACAGATCAGAATTTAACACCGCTCAACACCGGTTCTGTGTTAAAGACGTAACACCCCCGCTGTGTTAAACGCTATCACCGCGGGGTCTGTGTTGAACTAACACCGCATAGTGGTAGTCACGCTGGAATCACTGCCCTCTGTCAAAATTGAGTTGAATTAACACAACCATTTTTTACTGTGTAATAACTCTAGTAGGATTATTATTACTAGCCACCCAACTGTTTGTAATAGCACTGAATCAACCGTAATATATATATATATATATCAGCTCACTGCATGTTATATAATTTCTTGTTGTTATCTACTTATCCATAGTTTCTTTATTATTTATTCTTAATGTCTTTTTACTTATATCTTAAGTTCGGCACAGCCGAAACAAATAAATCTATAAGCTAGAATATTATACTTGATCAATGCAGGGGTGTATACCTACTTTTGGGCCACCCAGTATATATATATATATATATATATATATATATATATATATATATATATATATACACTTTGGAGGGCAGGAATAAGGTCTCCATCTGTCTTTACTTCCAGATTTCCTCATGTCTCTATTTTACAGAGGAGGGTGAATTCCTGAGCCACACTAGAACGAGAGTAAACGAGAAAAATAATTAAGCCACTCCGCCGGGCTGTCCAAGTAGGTAGACGCCGTCACATCAGCTACGCCACAGTTGCAATATTCATTTTTACTTAATTAAAAAATAATTTTGAATGTATTATTTCATTCGAAAATATTTATATTACGATTCTTATCAATTTGAGCACAGGTAAAAAATTCTATTAAAATTTTTTGTTCGGTCTGCAAGACAACCCCAGTAAAACACACATATCAAGATGTTTAACTTCCAGGTGCTTGATGAGGTGGAAGTTAAACATCTTGATATGTGTGTTTTACTGCGGTTGTCTTGGACTGGATAGCGTAAACATACACAGTAGAAACGGTTCTGTTAATTGAACTCAATTTTAACACAGGGCAGTGGTTCCAGCGTGACTACCACTATGCGGTGTTAGTTAAACACAGACCCCGCGGTGTTGGCATTTAACACAGAGGGTGTGTTACGTCTTTAACACACAATCGGTGTTGAGCGGTGTTAAATTCGGATCTGTGTTAGTATTTTCGGTGTTGATTCGATACCATGCCAGGGTTGGTAGTGTGGAGAAGTGTTGAGTGTTGTTACTTGTGGCGGTGTTGCACCAACACGAAGAAAGTAACACAGTGCGTAGTGTGTTAATTATTTTGTGTTAATATTACACCATGTCAAGTATCAATATAACGCAGTCTCTGTTCTTCAACACCATTTTCTTATTATTTCAAAAATAAAATGAAATGAAATCCTTATGCTGATTAAGCTAAAGGAGACGGTGATGATGAGATGTGAATGAAATGGTGGAATGAAGAAAGTGGGAGGAAACAGGGGAACCCCGAGAAAACCCACGAGCACGGTGTTTGTCCACCACAAAATCCACACGGCGCGAGCTGGGATCGAACCAGGAACTCCAAGCACCGAAGGCGAACGCTCTACCCCTGAGCCACCGCGCCCTTTATTATTTCAACACACAATCTGTCATAATTCAATGTTAAAGTCATGTAAGTAACACCATTTCGGTGTTAATTCAACACTCCCTGTGAAAATTCAAGGTCAGACTTCCAGATTAACACTATTTTTGGTGTTAGTTCGACTCCACTTCTGTGTTACTATGACACATATTTCGGTGTTGAAATAACGCCGTGTGTGGTGTTCATTTTTCTATATTGGAAAACCATGTGGTGTGCATGTGCACATTTACGCTTACCGAAGATTCTAATTTTAAAGTAAGAATAGTACTCTACAGAACACTTCATATAGAAAATCTTCATAAATTTTTTTGTCCTCCTCCCCAACATTTATTGTGAAGTATTTCTTGAGGGTGTGAAACACAACCTTCACCTACATCTTGTTCAAGAATAATAGGAAAGTCTTACCTATATTCTTATAATATTTTTACCTCTTAATCGTGATTATACTTGTTTTCCGCCATTTTTGAAGCACAGATCCCGATGTTGACTCGTAAGCTCTATTGCAGTGTAGAAGTGACAGTATACGATGTTGTTTCTCGCTGTTGACATATTTCTTCAGAAACATTATGTAAAACAATTGAAAATACATTCGCATGTTGAAATTTTCCGTATACCTGGATTTGTTTAAGTATTTCTTTCTACTGTGTTTGTCTGTAGCTTCAATTCATAAGCTTTTATAATTAATGTCCAACATATTTGGCAATTACGCAGAAAACAACACCGAAGATTCTACACTTGTGTTAATTTAACACAGAGACTGTGTGTCATTTCAACTACCGGCATTTGACACACAACTCCAAATGGAGCGTGAGTTGTTCTAACCACCTGTTTGTGTTATCTTTTAACAGAATTGTGTTAACACATAGGCATGTCCTTGAAATAACACAACGAGTTTTTACAGTGTACTTTTTTTTTAAATTGTAGAATTAACTACAGGGAAACAGAACTTGAACAAGAAAGTGTTAAAAAGTCAGATAAAGATAACATTATGTTTTCTAAAGAAAAGATTTGGCTTGTTATGAAAAAAAAAAGTTCCATCACAATTAGTTGTTAGTGTACACTTTGCAGAAGCAGCTTACGCAGTTGATATTCAATGCGCTAGTCGTAATTGGAAATGGAATGTGACAACGAACAAATAGGGTGCCAAAATGGTGTGATGACGTTCTTAATAACAACTCAAAATATACCACAAATACTTAGAAAAGCCACAGCTATCCGATGCGGGAAAGAATAAAGAAGCTGTAATGAAAACATTGGCAACACCTCTCAAGAAGTCTTACAACCCAACGAATGGTGAGGGTAATTAGTATGAAAAGGAGACAAAGAGGAAGAAGAAGATGATGAAGAAAATACAGAACAAAAAGTAGAGAAATAAAAACTGTGTCCATCGAAGAGGATGGTTGTTGTACGAGTTGAGACGTCATACAAAGAGATGTGAACCCATTTATCAGCATTCCTGTTATATTTTTCCTCAGCGGAGACGCGTTTTTTATAACAAGGGAACCATAAACATAATAAGCAGTAAAATCATAATGAAATTTTCCTCCTATGATTGGTACCATACCTGTGATTTTGACCACTTGACATATCCAAATTTGCTATTCTTATAAGCATAATAAAGCATAATTTACAAAATAAAGCATAAAGCATAATGCTTAATGTTTTTTATTCCAGAACCTTGTTTATGTGTATGTACGTATGTGTATGTGTTTGTAACAAAGAAAAATATGTTATTATATTTTGTATCAAAGAAAAAATTATCAGCAAATGCTATTATTAATGCCGTAAACAGTGGAAATCAAGACCTGTTAGGTTCCATGGGGGGCTAACAGATTAACGTGTTGGACCCCCTACATAATTACTATCAGTAGACCAGTCAATATGCGTGGAGATCAAACGATAATTGTTGGCGATCAAAGAACAATGAAACGATCTGACCCAATTCCGATCAAATTTGGTTGCATGGGGGTGGGACTGTTGGCCCACTTACATGATTATTTGTAGTACGTCCACATGCGTGACGATCAAACAATAATTGGAGATCAAACGACAATCAAACGATTTAGTTCAATTCCAATCAAATTTGCTTACATGAGGAGCTAACAGGTCACCGGTCTGCAAGTTGCCTTTACGCGTATTCGAATTCCTTCTCTCTCCGCACCTTGACGCAATTTTGTGTCACCGTACCTTGATGCACGTATTTATGTAATTTTAGTGGGGAAAATTAATAATTTCATATACATTTTTAATGCTTGTGTAATGAAAACGAGTAAAATAAAACAAAGATATAATGGAAATGGGTAAAAATGAGGTATAATTCAAGGAACAGTATATTATAATTAAGTCATAATTTAGGAAAAAGCATAATGAAGCATAATGGAAGGAAAAATAAAGCTTAATAAACAGCTGTATAAAGCATAAAGTTGGTTGCCCTATTTATAACGTTTAACGCTACGTACATTCACTATTTGTGCCATCGTTCCTATATGTGATGCTGCTAATATGCTGATAATAACAAATTTTGAAAGCATTTGGAGCATTAGCTTTCTTGTGTTCATATCACGGTTGGACCACATGTTTACAAGTAAAAAGAACTACTTCACTTCCAGTGTAGCAAAAGCATTTGATCTAATTTTTATTCACACAATTTGCAGCATTTGCTTCAGAAAACCTGAGAGATATATAAATACATATACTTCTTTTTATTAATTCGACCCAATATGTCCTATGGTAACTTTTCAAATATTACTAAATTTTCATAAAACATGTTTTTATTGAGGTTTTGACATAATTTTAATTCTTGCAATTGAAGTGAACCAAATATCAAGATTCAGGTAACCTCTTACCCAAAGATTTAAATAAAAATTCGATGGTAACTTTTGTAAAAATATACAATTTTGACGAATATGGTCTTTATTTCTAAGAATTTCCACTCGTTTCAATTGCTTGCAGTTCAAATGGACCACTAATGAGTGAACGCAATTTAATATAACACATTTTTCTGAATATTTATTAAACACACAGATTTTTATACAAATTTATGTGTGTTGTCAGAAATTAGAGACTTACTCCAATATAGTTTGGGGTTCAAATTAGTGAGAGGGAGCATCTCTCGCTTCAACAACAGACAGTATCATTAGTTATTAATTTGACTAATCACATAAAGAGAATGTACGTTCAAGAATGTTTAGTATTTTAGATATAGAGTAATATATCTAATGTATTAGGGATATAGAAAAATACTGCATATTTCCGAAGTATATAGATAATGAGCAAATGCACGTTTCAGATGACCTCTGTTCATGTTTACACAGAAAGGGTGGTCATATTAATGGGGGACATATTTATATTTTGAATACTGCAGGCAATAACAGTCATGCATATTTTTCATATAGCTTAGCAGAAAGTGTAACGAGGGAAGTTACTGATACATGTTTCTTTCATTGTTGCAGGTAATCATTGTG